>NC_034592.1:87925490-87932046 GCF_900095145.1 Mus pahari | reverse complement strand
AAAAAAAGAAGAAGAAGAAGAAGAAGAAGAGTTAATCCTGGAGGAATTTAAATTTCTGCCAATTGCCCTTTTTTTAAACCATTGTATGTGTATGTGTGTGTGTGTGTGTGTGTGTGTGTGTGTGTGTGTCATTTTGTCTTGTTTAACTCTTTGATAGAAAAGATAGTAGATAGGCTGGAGAGATGGCTCAGTGTTTAAGAGCAGTGAGGTCAACTCCCAGCAATCACACAGTGGCTCACGCCCATCTATAATGGGATCTGATTATGCAGACAGACTATTCATATATATAAGTTATGTAAATAAATGAATCTTTTATAATTTATAAAAAAGAAAAGTCAGTCGACTTGCTTCCATTTCCCACACTCACAACTGTCCAGAATTCTGTTTCAGTTCTTGGGGTTTGTCTCTTCTGATTGGATGTTTGCAAGGCACAACTAATTTGTTGATATGTTTAAATATTTCAAATATCACCCCTGAGAATATTTCAAATATCACCCTTGAGAATACACAGAGAGAGTTATGATTGGATAGCATGTAGAAGTACAGAGAAGCAATTCAGGACAAAGGATTGAAAAATAATTTTGAGAACTGGGGGAAAATTACATAATACACGCAGACACACATAGTAGCGAAGTGCAAAAACAGTAGTCACATAAGATGTTACTATGAGACAAATCAAGTAAAGGTTGACTAACACCTCGCTGTACTTTTTCACAACTTGCTGTGACTCTTTAACCATTTTGAGAGTTAAATATTTTTTTTGAATATGAAGGAAATTTGTACAGCTAAGTGTGTGTGTGTTGTTTTAGTTTTGTTTCTTTTAGTTTTTGAGATACAGTTTTGCCATATAACTCAGACAGGCTTAAAATTTGCACCACAATCCTGGGAGTTTTGTTAATTTCAGTAATATCTGACATATCATTTCATTTGAAATTCTGATCTTTACAGGACAAAAACTCTGCAATATTAGATAAAAACTGAGGAGCTCTAGTAGGCCCAAGCGTGGCCTCAATAGCTTTTGCCTTTTAACCCGTTCCCTCTTGCTAAAAACTGTTAGATTACATTCCTTTTTTTTCCTGGTTTTTGGTTTTTGGAGACAGGGTTTCTCTGTGTAACCCTGGCTGTCCTGGAACTCACTTTGTAGACCAGGCTGGCCTCGAACTCAGAAGTGCTGAGATTAAAGGCATGCGCTACCATTGCCCAGCTAGATTATGTTCCTAAAGAGAGCCACAGAGGTCTATTTCCTTATTTTGCTACTTCCCCCTCCTGAGGCTGACCAACAAGGTCCAGCTTTCAAAGCATTGAAATCCAGAAATCAAAAGCCCTTTTGGCTGCCCTAATTAACCTGTTCAATCAAAATTAAACACCTCATCCTAACATAGGGTTCCCTTTTCCCTTAATAAACTGCCCTTTGCCTATGAGCCACACCTGTCTCCTTTCTATCCAGAGAGTTCTTTGTTCCTCCAGGGCAAATACAGGATTGGCCCCTATAGACTTAAGTGTTTGAATGCTTGGCCCCAGGGAGTGGCAATATTAGGAAGTGTGTCACTGTGCGGGTTGGGCTTTGAGGTCTCCTACGTTCAAGCTATGGTCAGTGGGTCATACAGACCCTTTCTGCTGCTTGTAGATCAAGATGTAGAACTATCAGCTCCCTCTAGCACCATGTCTGCCTGCATGCTATGTTTCTTGCTAAAATTTAACAGACTAAACCTCTGTAACTTTAAGCCAGCCCCAATTAAATGTTTTCCTTTATAAGAGTTGCCAAGGTCATGGTGTCTCTTCACAGCAATAAAACCCTAAGACATATCCCTTCCCCCTCCCTCCCCCGCTCTTCTCCTTTCCCTTGTCTCCTATCCCCTGTCTTTGTCTCTCAGGGGCAAATAAATCTTTGTGCTGAGAATGTGGTCTTGGTATGTCCTGTGCCAATTCCGGTCAGTTCAGTAAAGGTAGTACACATCTGTAGTCCCAAATGGGCAGACTCAGGAGAATCAGAAATTCCAGGCCACCCCTCCGGCTCTGAGGAGCTATAGACAGTTATTGGTCACTAGGGGAGGGGAGTCCGATTTCTGAGTGGTATAGCCACTGGTAAATTTCCCTTGCTCAGGTAAATACCTCCGACCCACTCATACAGGTAACACACACACACACACACACACACACACACACACACACACTCAAAAGTAAGAAAAGAAGAAAGAAGATGGAAGTATGAAGGAATTGTTGAGAAACAAAATGGGTTCAGTGAGGGGGGGGAAGGCAATAAGAGAATAAGGTACAATGGAGAATATTATCAAACTTTATTACATATATATGTATATGTTAATAAATAAAGAAATTCGAGTTCAAGTCCAGCCTCTATTACATAGTGAAAGAATGAATTTGAGCCAGCCTGGGTTATATGAAACCCTGTCTCAAAAAAAGAAACAACATATACATGAATAAATAATAAAAGATAAGAATTTTAATGATTAAAAAGCTATCTTAAAAAGATAAGAAAGGGTTGGAGAGATGGCTCAGCGGTTAAGAGCACTGACTGCTCTTCTGAAGGTCCTGAGTTCAAATCCCAGCAACCACGTGGTGGCTCACAACCATCCAAATGAGATCTGACTCCCTCTTCTGGTGCATCTGAAGGCAGCTACAGTGTACTTAGACATAATAAATATTTAGACTGGAGTGGGGTCAACCAGAGAGAGGAGAGGTCCTGAATTCAAATTCCCATCAACTGCATGATGGCTCACAACCATCTGTACAGCTACAGTGTACTCATATATACATAAAAATAAATAAATAAATCTTTTTAAAAAAAGATAAGAAAGTCTACTTTATCTGTTTGAAATATAATACAGAGCCAGGCATAGTGGTGCATGCCTTTAATCACAGCAGTCAGAAAGCAGAGGCAGGCAGATCTCTGTGAGTTCCAGGACAAACCTGGTCTAATAGAGTGAGTTCCAAGCAGCCAGGTCTACACAGAGAAACCCTATCTTGAAAAAAAAAAAAAACAGGGCTGATGAGATGGCTCAGTGGGTAAGAGCACCCGACTGCTCTTCTGAAGGTCTGGAGTTCAAATCCCAGCAACCACATGGTGGCTCATAACCATCCATAACAAGATCTGACACCCTCTTCTGGAGTGTCTGAAGACAGCTANAGTGTACTTACACATAATAAATAAATAAATCTTTTTTAAAAAAAAAAGAAAAGAAAAAAAAAAACAAACAACAAAAATTCTGTTTTGAAATGTAACACAGGTCATCTCTCTGAATAGTCATATGTAAAGGTCCTTTTTTGCTTCCAAAGTTCTCAGGACCTTGGAGTCCCACCCTCTATGGGGTCTGCTGGCTCCCCCATTTCCCCAGCCCTCCACACACATACCCCCCCATCACTGCAGTCATGTTGCCCGGGAGTTCCTGGACACCCTGACTTCACAGCTTCCTTCTTCCCTTCCTGCAGTCACTGTTAAGACTCCTTTAATCCCAGCACTTGGGAGGCAGAGGCAGGCGAATTTCTGAGTTCAAGGCCAGCCTGGTCTATAGAGTGAGTTCCAGGACATCTGGGGCTACACAGAAAAACCCTGTCTTGAAAAAAATCAAAAAGAGTTACTTAGTCAAGAAAGAGTCCATGTTCACTACTTGTTCAACACGGAAATGTTTTCTCCAAACAAGGATACAGGCATTGCCCTTCAGTTCTTCTGAAAAGAATCACAGACAGGCAGGCAGGCAGGCAGGCAGGCAGACTGGCAGACAGACACACACACTTTTTGGTTTTTTGAGACAGGGTTTCTCCGTGAAGCCCTGGCTGTCCTGGAAGTCACTTTGTAGACCAGGCTGGCCTCGAACTCAGAAATCCTCCTGCCTCTGTCTCCCGAGTGCTGGGATTAAAGGCGTGCGCCACCAGTCCGGCTTTGTTAGTGACTTTTAAATAAGTGTTGTAGTTTTCCTCTTTACCCAGCTCGCTCCCAAATAATTGAGACTGAACTATTATATTTAACAAGCTTTAAGGACACAACAACTAAGTAATATTACTCTACTTTAATCCTCTAAACTAACCTGACTGCCTCCTAGTCGAAACCCCAGTGGTACTTGCATTTCAGAACTGGTCTGGCTCTCTGCTCTCTGCGCTCCAGGTGCTTTCTCCTGGTGTCTCCCGGCCCCGTGGCAAATCCTACTTCTTCTCTCCTTCTCCCACCCCAACCCCTGTCTGGGAGGAAGTCCAGCCCTAATTCTCTCCTCTGGTCGGTCACTGGCTGATCAGTTTCTTTATTGCCCAATCAGAGAATAACTGGGAAGCAACCTTTATACAACATTACAGCAGAGTCTCAGAATAAGGATTGCAACCAGAGGGGGGGCACAGAAATCAGTATGTGAATTATACATGGATAATCGTTACATAGTGCACAATAACATTATATCTGCACACTCTTGATACACAACACACACACACACACACACAAAACCAAGTAAATTTTGGCCTTAAATACAAATAAATAGAATACCACTGTAGTTAAATTGCATGAGTTTCAAGGATAACTCCAGAAATGGAAATGAATGATAGTTTTTGTGTGAAAAAGAAAACCTTAATCACCACATCCTCACATACAGAATACATGTGTGTGTCATACACACACACACACACACACACACCCCTGCATATCTTACTCTTAAATTTTTCACACATTCTTTTATTTTGTTTGCTAGGTTTTTTGAGACATGGCCTTGCTATGTTACCTTAAACTCATGGACTCTAACTCTGCCTCTGTGCCACAACACCCAACTTATCCTACTTTTTAATATTCATTTGTAAGTCCTGATTTTGTTAACCAAGAAAATAAAACAGATCACCTGTAAATTAAAAAAAAAATCACAACTAAGTGAAAATTTAGCAAATATGTATTTAAATGTAATATATACATCTTGCTTTAGTTGTAAACTCAGCAATGATCTTTCACATTTTGTTACTTAAAGTTTAACAAAGAAAGACTTGCCGGGCAGTGGTGGCACATGGCTTTAATCCCAGCACTTGGGAGGCAGAGACAGGCAGATTTCTGAGTTCGAGGACAGCCTGGTCTACAAAGTGAGTTCCAGGACAGCCAGGACTATACAGAGAAGCCCTGTCTTGAAACAAAACAAAAACAAAAACAAAAACAAAAAAGATTGGAGAGATGGCTCAGAGGTTAAGAGCACTGACTGCTCTTCCAAAGGTCCTGAGTTCAAATCCCAGCAACCACATGGTGGCTCACAACCATCTGTAATGGGATCTGATGCCCTCTTCTGGTGTGTCTGAAAACAGCTACAGTGTACTCACATATAATAAACAAATCTTTATAAAGAAAGAGAGAGAGAGAGAGAGAGAGAGAGAGAGAGAGAGAGAGAGAGAGAGAAAGAAAGAGAGAAAGAAAGAAAGAAAGAAAGAAAGAAAGAAAGAAAGAAAGAAAGAAAAAGTTAAGAGCACTGCTACTCTTGCAGAGGACTCCAACTTGGTTCCCAGCACCCACATCAGGCGGCTCACAAACCACCTGTAATGTCAGCTGTTACTGAAGTTCCAGGCTATCTGCCACCCTCTTTTCACCTCCTTGAACAGATAGATGCATACACATGGTACACATAAACTCACACCGGCATGTTGAGGTTTGGTCTGTTGCTATGTTTTGTAATGCTAAATGTTTACCCCCAAGGTCTGGTTGAGCCCAGTCAGGAGAAAATGCTCATGGGCACCAAGTGATTCTATGTAACCTTGGTTCTTAATTTGAAACTATTGGTTGAATAAAGATGCCTACATCTTATAACTGGGCAGAAGAGAAGTAGGCAGGGTTTTGGTTTCCAGTCTTGGGGTCTGAGGCAGGACCACAAGAGGGAAGAGAAAGAAGGTAGAGAGAAGAGAGGATGCCATAGGATAGGCGAGTCATGAAAACGTGACCGTGAGGGTTGGTCAGTTGGAGTAAGAGAAGCCCAGACAGAACACGGCAAGTTACAACTCTGAGTTATTGATAAGGAAGTGATATGAATAACTTAGAGGGTATCTGCCCAGCTCTAGTGATTTAAAAGCTTATCATAAATATAAAGGTTTTGTGTCTTTTATCTGGGAACTAAATGATCCAAACAAGTCAGGGAAGAAACTCCCAATTAATACTAAATATATACTACAACATAGGTACCTACATCTCTCTCTCTCTCTCTCTCTCTCACACACACACACACACACACACACACACACACACGAAGTTTTAAAAAATGAATAGTGAGGGCTTAGTGATTAAGAATTGAGTTGCCGTTCTTGCAGAGTTCAGATGCTGGCACCCACGTGGCAACTCACAATCATCTGTAACTCCAGTTCCAAGGGTCTCAAGGGATCTGACATACTCTTCTGACCTCTACAGGCTCCTGCATGCACGTGGTACACGTACATATACTCACACACATGCACACATGTGTGAGTACACTGTAGCCGTCTTCAGATGCACCAGAAGAGGGCGTCAGATCTCATTACAGATGGTTGTGAGCCACCATGTGGTTGCTGGGATTTGAACTCAGGACCTTCAGAAGAGCAGTCAGTGCTCTTACCC
>NC_034592.1:87917232-87924585 GCF_900095145.1 Mus pahari | reverse complement strand
TCCAGATGGTGCCACTCCCTGGTCCAAGAATATACAAACCATCACAAATAGGTAGATAGATAGATAGATAGATAGATAGATAGATAGATAGATAGATAGATGAGTCCCACTTTGCATCCCTGGCTAGTCTGCAACACTTTCTATAGACTAGGCTCACCTAGAACTCACAGAGACCCACCTGCCTCTGCCTCCCAGAGGCTGGAATTACATATGCATACATTGCCATGCTTTCTGGCCCTGAGATGTGTTTAATATACCTAACTACTGAACACCATAGCTTAGCTGACCCTATTTTGATAAGCCCTGAACACTTACACTTACAATAGCCTATGTGCAGGAATTCCAAAAGAATATCTTAGCATATGCTGTTAGTCCAGGAAATAACCAAAACTTAAACTTGGAACCCAGGTTTGTGCTGAATGCATACCGCTTTTCAGCAGCACCACCATGAAACTGGAAACCTGAAGTCAAATTATTTTAAGTCAGGGACTATCTGAAGTAATTAAATCGATTCTGATATTATAAATCTGCTTGGCTTAACAATTCCCTGTTCCTTTCAAGCACTTCAGATAATTTACAGGATAGACAGTTCATGCTTGAAAAATCATTTTATGCACTTGAACAGTTCTTATAAGTGTTATAAATCAAATGGATTATTATAGTAAGTCTGCTTCTCGGTGTCTAATACTTCAAAAAAATCTGACACCTTTGAGTTTAAAATTGCCAATCTAAGATAAATTACCTATCTCAGATAAAATAAGCTAGCTTGTAAGAGACTCAGTATGGTAACTCTTAAGAGTTGTATAGTGTAAGAGTATTCTCTAGGTCCCAGCTTTTATTTCTTTTGTCCTCCCTTCCTTCCTTCCTTCCTTCCTTCCTTCCTTCCTTCCTTCCTTCCTTCCTTCCTTCCTCCCTCCCTCCCTTCCTTTCTTCTTTTTTTAAAAGGTAAGGTCTCACCGTGTAGTCTCAGCTAGATGGATCATGCTGTGCTCACAGAGATCTATGCCTGCCTCTGCCTCCCACCCACACCCCCACACCCCCGCCTCAGTGTGTTCCAGTATGCGCAATGTAGCTTTTCTTTTTTTGAATTTTTTTAAATTATATTTTATGCATGTGTATGTTCAGGTATGCACAATGACCAAAAGTAGACTCACAGTCATGCTGTGGGGAGAGGGACTGAGATGGCTCAGTGGTCAAAGGCACTTGCAAACCTGAAAGCTTGAGTTTGACCCCCCAGGAGCCACTTGAGGGAGAAAGGCTCCATAAATCACCTAGTGAGCTCTACACTTGTGCACGGCACATGTGCATGCGCTACAATAATAGACAAGAATGTTCAGAAATTAAACACCAAAAGAGCTCGAGGTTGTTTGTGGCCACATTCACCCATGCTGTGGCAACACAGCTTCGCTTCAGGCTTCAGCCTTGGTTCTGAACACACGACTTCTGTTGTTTGCACCGAGCAGGCCATCCAGCACTCCAGCACCACGATGGCTGCCTGACCCAACTAAGTTTAGATTTGAGATTGCTGTATGCTGTGAATTGCAATATTTTTATGGTGCATACAGGTTCTCTTATAGTAACAAAGTGGTTTCAATATAGAAAACAAAGGTTTAATTTTTTTAATTAAATTTACCCATTTTACTTTGTATATATGAATTTTTTTTCTTGCATACACGTCTATGTACCATGTGTATGCTTCCTGCCTGTGGATATCAGACAAAAGCCTTGGGTCCTCTGAAACTGGAGTTATGGATGGCTGTGAACCGCCACGTGAGCACTGAGAACTGAACCTGGGTTCTGCAGAAACATGCGCTTTAAACTGATGAGCCATCTCCAGCCCCCAAACAAAAGTTTCTAATATTTTCCTAACAGCATTCCTCAGCATTCCTCAGTATCAAATTGGTATATCTGTGGGTTGTATTGTTAGAGCTGTTTATTTTAAAGACTGTGTGAGTGTCATAAATGCATTCCTGCCACTCTCTAGTATGGATTTATGCAAACTGGTGCATAAATCAGAACTGACACCTATACAATAGTAACAGCCTTTAATTCCAGCACTCGGGAGGCAGAAACAGGCAGATCTCTGAGGCCAGTCTGGTCTACAGAGTTAGTTCCAGGACTACACAGAAAAACCCTATCTCAAAAATCAGAGAGAGGAAAAAAATCAGAGAGAGAGAGAGAGAGAGAGAGAGAGAGAGAGAGAGAGAGAGAGACCCTGTCTTTAAGTAATAATAATAATAATAATAATAAATGAACAAAGGTAAAACAATAACAGTATGAAGCTGGAGAGAGATGGCTCAGAGGTTAAGAGCACCGACTGCTCTTCCAGAGGTTCTGAGTTCAGTTCCCAGCAACCACATGGTGGCTCACAACCATCTGTAATGGTATGTGATTACACACCTCTTCTGGTGTGTCTGAAGAGAGCAATAGTGTACCTCTTATACTTAAAATAAGCAAATCTTTAAAAAACATACGCACACACAATATGGAACAGTTCTCAAAAGCATTGAAGAAAATCTACTCCCTGAGGCATCAAATATTAATTTAATATTTAATCATTATGTAAAAATAAGCAAAAACATCGCTCTCATTATGCAAATTTTCTTTTTATCTTTAATAAATTACATATTTATCAAAGAATTGTTTTCTTGTTTCAGTGGTATTCGGGAGTTAAACTGGGGACCTCATAGGAAAGCACTCTATTACTGAACTATAGCCCCAGGTCAAAGAAGTAGTTCCAAATACACTTCTTTGTGGTTTATTTTGAATAAATGTTTGATTTGTGTCCAGTGGTATGTTAGAGAAGGCAGTCGGTATAGTGTGCACCAGCTTACTAATTGACTGATCAATTTTCAGGCTATCTGATGGTTGTGGAAACAGTCATTATGTATTATCAATAAAGTACATTTAAAACTACATAAAAAATCAATGCATTAAGTATGCGTGCTTATCAATAAACTACACTTAAAACCAAGTTAATAAAGACTCAAAACTTATCAGACCTGGTGGCACAGACCTGTAATCCCAGCTACTTGTAGCGCTGAGACAAAATGATCTTAAGTTTCAAGGTCAATCTGAATAATTTAGAGAGCCCCTCTTTTTTTCTTCTTCTTCTTCTTTCAAAATCAAAAGGGCTAGAGGTCATGGTTCACTAGTTGAGGACTTGTCTGGCTGGCTTAGAGCCCCAGCTCAGTCCTCAGTACCATAAAATGTAGAGGTGGCTCTGAAGTTAAGAGAGTTTGCTGCTCTTCCAGAGGATCTGGGTTTGATTCCCAAAATCCATATAATAGCTCCCACCACCTACTGTAATTCCAGTTCCAGAGGATCTTCCTCTGGGTGCTACAGGCACCAGGCCTGCACACGGAACACGGGCAGCTAGCTATACACATAAAAAACAAAAATCCCAAAACCCCAAAAAATAAACATTCCCTGTTGGAGAATGGCTCATTAATCATTAAGTAAGACCTGGTGGCTCTTTCTTTTCTTTTCTTTTTTTTAAAGATTTATTTATTTATTATATGTAAGTACACTGTAGCTGTGTTCAGACACTCCAGAAGAGGGCGCCAGATCTTGTTAGGGATGGTTGTGAGCCACCATGTGGTTGCTGAGATTTGAACTCAGGACCTTTGGAAGAGCAGTCGGAGCTCTTAACTGCTGAGCCATCTCACCAGCCCCTAGTGGCTCTTTCTATTTTTGTGCTGCCACCTAGGCCCTCACCTGAGTCAAGACAGAGCTGCATATCTCCTTCCCTGCCACTGGGTGTCAGAAACTCATTCAAGTGGGTGATGAACACAGATTTCAGACTTTCTGTGAGAAGTGCATGGTCACAGAAGTAGCTGCTGGTGCTCTGGTGAAGAGTGGAAGGGTTGTGTAGTTGGAATCTGTGGTAGGAACAACAAAAAAACTTTTCCATGAGGCAACTCACTCTGTTGGCCACAACAGAGTGAGTGTACCTGCTGTTGAGTAAGAGGAGTTCTTGTTAGAGACTAACTGGAACTGGAGAGAGAAATGCAAATCTGTTCAGGAATGTGTTATAGATGCCAACCTCAGAGCTCTTAATTTGTTTATTGGGGATAAAAGGAGAAATATATTCTTTGAGTGACAGGTGTTACTGTGCCTCAGCAGTTAGGGCCCAGAAGAGCTAATAGAATACAAAAACTTTTCATTCCCTCTAAAAGGGATGATGTCTTTACCTGGGTGTGGTGGTGCTCGCCTTTAATTCCAGCACCTAGGAGGCAGAGATAGATGGATCTCTGAGTCCAAAATCTATCTGGTTCATCCTGGTCTTTTAAAAATTTTTTTTAACAAATTCTTTTTTTTTTTTTTAAGATTTATTTATTTATTATATGTAAGTACACTGTAGCTGTCTTCAGACACTCCAGAAGAGGGCATCAGTTTTCATTACGGATGGTTGTGAGCCACCATATGGTTGCTGGGATTTGAACTCAGCGTTGTACATCGTGGTGCGCACTAGGCTCCGCACCACGATGTACAACGTCCACAAGCAGTAAAAATTTTTTTTAACAAATTCTTTTTTTTTTTTTTAAGATTTATTTATTTATTATATGTAAGTACACTGTAGCTGTCTTCAGACACTCCAGAAGAGGGCATCAGTTTTCATTACGGATGGTTGTGAGCCACCATATGGTTGCTGGGATTTGAACTCAGGATCTTTGGAAGAGCAGTGGGTGCTCTTAACCACTGAGCCATCTCGCCAACCCCATCCTGGTCTTCAGAGTTCCAAGACATCCAGGATCACAGAGAAACCATGCCTTGAAGGAAAAAAAAAATGATGTCCACCAATATGTCCTCAGAAAGCCCTTAAAAAGAAAAGTCCAGAACAATAGCACCCAAGACTCACCATCTTGTCATTCCACGTACTCTGTAACACAAACACCAACTTGTTGTGTAGGGGGGCGGGTCTGATGCTAAGGTCCTGTTACCCAATTGGTTCTTGATCTATCAGTAAGGAAATCCCTGAGCCAATTGCTGGGCGGAAAAGAAAGGTGGGACTTCCAGTCCCAGGAGGCAGAAGGGTCACAACGGAGGAGAACAGAGTTCAACAAGCTTTGGAAAGAAGAGAATCAGGCAACCACGTGAGATCTCAAAATGGAGTGACTGCACAGACCACTCCTACAGGAGTTGGTCTGGAGAGTTTAGCAATTGTGTCAAGAAGGCAAGTTGAAAAGGAAGAACTCTGTTGTGTGTGTGTCTTTTATCTGCAGATTCAAGGGAAGCTAGGACAGGGCTGGTTGTGTGGTCACTTCCCAGAGCTAAAGGCAGGTAGAGTGTAAAAATGACCTACACTTTTATTCTTCACCTACATATTGGGATCCCTAGTACTCTCTCCGGGAATCAATTAATTTGCTAAAAATGGTTCACTGAACTCAGATAAACATTTTGAACTCTAATAAAGGACATAGTAAAGGATTCACATAAACACCCAGACAAAAAGATTATCAAATGAATTCAAAGGACCACAATAGGAAAGGGTTACACGCTGCCAGAGGAGAGGGACTCAGAAAATCACAAAGGTCTTAGGGTTCTGTGAAAATACAAATATCAAAGACTCAATATCAGAGCTGGGCAGTGGTGGTGCATGCCTTTGATCCCAGCACTTAGGAGTCAAAGGCAGGTAGAGCTCTTGTGACTTTGAGGCCAGCTTTGTCTATAGAATGAGTTCTGGGACAACCAAAGTTACACAGAGAAACTCTGTCTCGAAAAACCAAAACTAACAAACCAGCCAAACAAGCAAAAGACTCAATAGTGGATGGAACATAAGAATCTCTCCTGAAGCCAGGTGTGGTGGCACATGCCTTTAGTCCCAGCACTCCGGAGGCAGAGGCAGGAGGATTTCTGAGTTCGAGGCCAGCCTGTTCTACAAAGTGAGTTCCAGGACAGCCAGGGCTATACAGAGAAATCCTGTTTTGAAAAACCAAAAAAAAAAAAAAATCTCTCCTGGACCCTCAGCAGCTTCAGCAGGGAACAGGATGAAGAGCTAATATGTGTTTTACAACCTCACACTCACATGCGCCTTTCCTCCTGAGAACTGGTTGTTAAACTTGCCCCATGGTTGCCTTGGTATATTTCTAGACTTATAGTCTGGGAAAGATAAAACCCTCAAGTTTTGGATGTTAATATAAACCTGTCATGTTAGAATTTGGTAGCACAAAATGCCCATGATCGATCAGAGACAAACAAACAAACAAAAATAAACAACTCCCCATCCACCCCCAAAACATGGGCTTGTTTCTGCATGGTGCAAAGGAAAAGGAAAAATGAAGGTTCTAGATCTGTGAAAGGCTGCATATCGACCTCCTTTGAATGCAGGTTTCAAAAATTGGATAGCCTCAAGAGATGGCTCAGTTGCTAAGAGTACTTGGTACTACTCTTACAGAGGATGGGATCTCAGTTCCCAGCGCCCAAGTCCGGCATCTTGTAACCAACTCTAACTCTAGCTCCAGGATTTCTGATGTCCTCTTCTGGTCATCATTGGCACACACACACAGACTCACACAGAAAAACAGACAGACAGACAGACAGACAGACAGACAGACACACACACACACACACATACACACACACACACACCACAAATAATGAATAATTTTAAGATAGCAGTGTCAATGACACTAAGGAACTATGACAGAGAATTCAGGGCAACCTTAGCCCTACCCTGAGTATTGACCATTAGCCCTAACTAGAGTGTAGAACTGGAGTTCAGTGCTTAAAGACTCAGTACCAGAAGAACCATGTGGGGCAGGAAGCATGCTCACAGAATTCAGATTGCTGCAGAGTGAACAGGCAATGGCCAGAAACAGGTGTCAGGAAACATGAGCATAGGCCTTTGGGTTTGACTTTCTGCTGCAAAGCTAGAGAAGCCACGTTGGTCTGATGCCAAAAGAAAGCTTTGAACTTTAGCTTTTTATCCTGATGAGGTAGGGGAAGCTTAATTTTTAAAAAGAGAAGAGGGGAAGGAGAAATGGGGAAAGAAACCAAGGAGGCAAGGGACAATTTACAAGGTCTTTCGAGTCTGACTTTGAGTTCAAACCTAGCACTGGGCAAACAATGATGTTGAGAGTGGAATGGAAGTAAAGGCTCTGATAGTTAGGTCGTACTAGGTTGCTAAAGGTCAGAGCCTTCTCAGAGGAAGGAAATATAAGTAGAGAGTGTTTAAAATATACAAATGTTTTATTACATACATACAAATATAGACATACTAATATATGTATATTCCATTGCTATGAAGAGACACCAAGACCATGGCAACTCTTTTTTGTTTTGTTTTGTTTTGTTTTGTTTTGTTTTGTTTTGTTTTGTTTTTTGAGACAGAGTTTCTCTGTATAGCCCTGG
>NC_034592.1:87914594-87916772 GCF_900095145.1 Mus pahari | reverse complement strand
ATAACACATATATGGTTATATAACTGCAAATGTATGCCCAACATGAGACACAGCCTCAGTTACTCTGATCTATGTTATAACTCTAAATAACTCATTGGAACGTTGCCTGTCTCAGAAAGAGAGAGAGAGAGAGAGTGTATGTGTGTGTGTGTGTGTGTGTGTGTGTGTGTGTGTGTGTACAAGTATATATGAGTTTAGGGGCTAGAGGTCATGTAGGGACCTCTGTTGCATTCTTTGGTCCTCCCCCTTTTTAGACAGGATCTCTCTCTGAATCCAAAATTCACTGATTGACTAGACTGCTTGTCAGTCAGGCAGCGTCTGTCTCTCTCAGCGCCTGGGCTGTGACATGTGCCAATATGCTTAGCATTTACCTGGGTGCGAGGAACCGAACTCAGGTCTTCAGGCTTGTGTGGCAGGTGCTCTACAGACTGAGCCATCTTCCCAGCCTAATTTCTTTATTATTGGTAAGATGGAAAATGACTGTGCTATTATTATACACATTAAAGCGAACACCATGAAGTTCTCAGAGTACAGTAGGTGGTCAAAGGGTGGTAGTCATAATTATTTAATTATTTCTACTTGAATTATTTCTAATCTATTCTGACTAAATTAGAATAAGACCAAAAGTACTGAAAACTATAATTTTTTTTAGTATAAGAACAAACTTGACTTAGGATTTATTTTCTCTAATTCTTTTCTTTAAAGAATAGTAGGTATTTAATGACTCTAAAAAAAAAAATAACTGGGATGATTTTTAAGAGTAGGTTATCTAAGGACCAGTGAGATGGCTCAGCAGGTAAATATTCTTGCTAATCAAGTCTGGCATCCTGGGTTTGATTCCTAGAACCCACTTCAAAGTGGATGGAGAGCCAACCGCTCAAAGTTGCTTTCTGACCTGCATATGCACACTCTGACATTTCATTCTCAACACACACACACACACTCACGCACAGTAACAATAAATTTTTTATTAAAAAATAGGTTACCTAAGACTTGGAAAATCTGACTGGATATGTAGCCCTACAGAGATACAATCGTTCACTATTTGTTGATAAGTTTCATGCAGTGTGTTGGAAGAAATATATAGCCTTTGAATGGTGCGCAAAGCAAGTGTATGAAATGATGTGTACTGGGGGACGGGGAGAGGCCTCTGTGGTGACTCTAATGGGAACGTAGTCATTTATTGACAGGAACAGATACCAGATCTGCTAAGTACCACCGTGAGGTTTTTTTATGGAGGATGTTCAATGCTACCAAACTGTGCTTAATTCGCCCTAATTTCCAATTCATTTTAGCATGCTCCAAGGGTATAGGCCACTATACTTACAGTCTTTCTAAGGCCTGACCAGACAGAGATGCAATGTTCTTGTAGGTCCCTGCCTTTGTAAGGGTTTGCCCTGGGGTAGTCCCCAGCCAGGACACACACAGGTATCTATAGGTGGCCTGACTTTTTCCCCATAACCAATTAAAGGGGAGGGCCTGTAGACTCAGGCTTTTCACAAGAAGTGCAGAAGTGGGGATGGGAGCAGTTTTACTCTTCACAAAAGGACTAATGGGTTGAGAGCCTTTCCTGGCCATTAGTCTCCTCTGAAGAGCCCATAGAATACTTTATAGCCTTCTAGGCCACTGGTGCCAGAGGAAGAATTTTGCAATTCTGCTTTGTCTGGCTCTGATCTAAAATGCCACTCACTTTCCTACTGTGGTTCCCAAGGTCTGAGCAGACTGCATTTCTAACGTTACCCTTGTCTCACACTAGTGTTTCTGTCGGAAAGTCAGACACGTGACTCATTTCTCCATTAGCAGCAAGTGGCAGGCAGAAGTGATTCTTTGGGCACATGTAAATCCTCCTGGGAACATCATATGGTGGGCAGAGGGAAATGTGAGGGATGCCACGACCCTGTAACATCAACAAAGTCAAGGTTTAGAGCCTTGATACCCTGGTTCCGATACTTAAAACTATGCTGTTTATGTGTGGGTGTTAGATGGCTGTGCATGCCTCTAATCCCAATTATTGCAAGGCAGGGGCCTAAGGATCTGTTTGAGGTCTGGGACAGCCAGTACTACACAGGGAGACACTGACTCAAAAAAAAAAAAAAATCAAATATAGAATTCAACCAAGAAGCCGGGCGTGGTGGCACATGCCTTTAATCCCAGCACTCAGGAGGCAGAGGCAGGCGG
>NC_034592.1:87899252-87914450 GCF_900095145.1 Mus pahari | reverse complement strand
CCACTCTCATGAGAGTGTCTCAAATTTCAGCTCTGTAATCCCGTCCTACATATTTTCAAGGAAAACTCTGGAGATGACTGGAATCCCTGCTAGTTGATTAGGGAAGTTTGCAGAACATCAAGATTAGGGATGTTGACATAATTATGACTTCAGTTGTATCCCAGCCCTATTGAAGTCCGAGATTTATCAGCAGCTCTATGTCGCTGCTGTCCTAATCAAGTCGTCTGTATGCCTGACAGTCCTCTGTTGTTCTAGCTCCACTGCTGCTTGTCACGGGAACCAGGTGCCTGATCATATCACTGCTGAGACTCCACAATGCAGGCTCCAGTGATCCAGTTTTTCAGGCCTCTAATTCCGTGGGATGAAGTATAAACGCCCTCCATATTCGTGGGGTTGAAAACTCCTGCGGTAGGCTCCTGGAAGGAGTGTGCCATAGTTACTTTTCTATTTTCTTTTTAGTTACTTTCCTATTGTGGTATAAAACTCCTGGGTCTAGACAACTTATAGAAGGAAGAGTTTATTTGGGCTTAGGGTTCTAGGAGAGACTATGTGGTAGGGGCAGTAAGGCAGCAGGCAGCCCCAGTACGAAGCTGAGAGATCACAGCTTCAACCTTCAATATGAAGTAGAGAGCACATTGGAAGTGGTGTGAGGCTCTGGACTCTCACAACTCATTTCCAGTGACATACTTACTGCAGCAAGACTACCCCATGTCCCCAGACAGCACCACTGACTGGGGACCGAGTGTTAATATGTGAGCCTCATTCAAACCACCACATGGAGTAAAGGTTTCTGGGCCTGATGACACGCTTGCTTTCTGGGACTTAGCTGGCAACATTGGAAGTAAGGTTAGACCCTGATGCCATCTCCAGGCGTAATGTGTTGAGGCCACTGGGGTCAATTTGATGGTAAGCAGAATCGGGCTTACCGTCTGTTAGCACAGGGCCTGACAGGCTTCGGGAAATGTTTTGAATAATTCACCGTAGCTTGTCATCACTATTTTCCCTGCCACATAGATTGTCACCGATCTATTACATTGATGTTCTGAAGGTGTGGTCTTTGGACCATCTGCATGAAGAAAAATATTCTAATGAAAGTCTTTGGCCCATCTCATATCAATGACAAACTCTGAGGCTGTAGCCTAAGGACCTGTACTGTAATAGGCTCTGCCCGTTATTGTGACATCCTTCAAAGTATGAAAATGATTGGAACTGTCCTCTGTGTCCTCATATGTTAGCTTTTCTTGGTCCTGACTCAGCTTCCCACTCAGGTTTTCATTGTTTTAATGTATTATCTACTACTACCTCCCACATAAACTCTGGAGTTCTTTGACCAACATATGACCTTATAGACCCCAGCATCATCCAGTGATGTTCTCCTATAAGTTTACATTGATTGAAACCTGGTCTCCGTGGTGCTAAGTCTGCCCAGACTTACCTTCCAATTGTCCTCCTTTCTCTCCTCCACTATCTTAGATCTTATTTTTATCCCCATTTCTTTGTGAAAACTCCCATTCTCCAAGCATTCTGTGGTACTTAAGTATATGTCAATCTGGTTTGCCTAAGGGATGCCTCAAAGGACTGGTAAGACATGATTTCTGGAATCAGCGGACTACAGAAGAACCTCCACCCTCACAGATGGTGTTGTGCATCAACCAATCCACTGAGAACTGCATTAGTTATCTTTCTCCTTGCTGCAACAGAATTCCTATCAAAAGCAACTTGAGGAAGAAAGTTATTTTGTTTTTTGGTTTCTTGAGATATGGTTTCTCTGTGTAACTCTGGCTGTCCTAGAATTCACTCTGTAGACCAGGCTAGCCTCAAACTCTCAGAGATCTGCTTGCCTTTGCTGTCCTAGAATTCACTCTGTAGACCAGGCTGGCTTCAAACTCTCAAGAGATTTGCTTGCCTCTGCCTCCCGAGTGCTGGGATTAAAGGTTTGTGCCAACACTGCCAGCTAGGGAAGATGGGTCTATTTGGATCCAAGTTTGATAATAGTCTTTCTGAAGTCTGAGGCTGCTGATCATATTGCACATATTGCAACCCATCAGGATGCAGGGAAGGAGAGGGAGAGAGGGAGAGAGAGAGAGAGAGAGAGAGAGAGAGAGAGAGAGAGAGAGAGAGAGAGAGAACAGGAGGGCTGTGTAGAAAACACGGTATGGGGGCACTTGGGGAGGCCTAGGCACAGTGAAGAGAGTTCTGCTGGGGTCCAGCTGGGAGGTGAAGTGTTGGACTAGAGAGACACCCAGAGTCTTTCTTTTCTCAGAGAGTGCTGTTCTCAGGCTGCGAATGTGGCTTAGTGGTAGAGAACTTAATCAAATACTTATAAACCCTTGGGGTTTGATTCTCAGCTCTGTAAAACAAACAAATCAATTGCAAGGAACCCTTCTTGTCTCTGAACTGTTCCCTGGAGATAGACTCGTGGACCCGCCTTCCCCAGGTAACTCCTAGGCCAGCCTTTCAGGCGCTTTCCTTCTCACAAAGCTTCATTCTAACTCCCCAGCCCCTGTCATTTTCAGCAAATAACTATCACCTCTACTTTACAGGAAAAAGAACATGAATCCATCCTGCAGCAATCCCTCCCATTTCTAACCACTGTCACTACAAATAGCTACAGATGACTTCCTTCAGTCCCTCACAGTAAGTGTCTCTTCTCTCGCAGCTGAGTCCCCAGCACCTACCATTCATCTATGCCCAATTCTTTGCATCAGGGAAACCATTTGGGGAAACCATCCAAATTGCAGCTCCTCAATCTCCAGCTCTCATCCTGTTGTTCAGTTCTTAAAATCCAAGGTTTCTAGCTTGTCTTGACTGTTCAGAATTGTTTTGACACAGTTGACTGTTTGAAATGGTTTCTTCCTTTGATTTCTCTGATATCATACTATTTTCTCTTTTCTTCACATGTTCCCTTCCTTGTTCTGGCTTTCCCATTCACATAACTTTTAAATATTGGTTATATCCTAGCTTCTTTTATTTTTTAATATTTCAATAGATCTCATTAATTCTCATCACCAACTTCAATAGCTAGCTAATTATGAGTGAACCCCACAATGACTGTTTAACCAGGACCTTGCTTCTGAATTCTAGGACTGACTCAAATGTCTGCTTAGCAAGTTCACATGAATGTCTCTTAACCTCTACAAACTTAACATGTATAAAATTGAACTCCCTGTATAAAATCAAACTCCTATTGCACCATCTGGTCCTCCTGCAGAGAAGGCTCTAGCATTTATTGGTATAAAAATCAGAAACCATGTCACCTATGACCCCTGTTCCTTCCTTCCTACACTTAATCAATTACCACATCCTATTTATTCCACCTCTGAAGTTGTCTTAGCATGAATTTTATTGCTGTGAAGAGACACCATGACAAAGCCAACTCTTAAAAAGAAAAACATTTAATTGGGGCTGGATTACAGTTTCATAGATTTAATCCTTTATCCTCGTGGTGGGAAGTATGGGAGGGTGCAGGCAGACATAGTGATGGAGGAGCCGAGAGTTCTACATCGTGATCTGAAGGCAGCCAGGTTAAGACTATGTTTGTTTCACATTGGGTGAGCATTTAGGACCTCAAAGCCCCACCTTCACAGTGACACACTTCCTCTGACACACTTCCTCTGACACACTTCCTCTGACAAGGCCACACCTAATGGTGCTACTCCCTATAGATCAAGCATTTAAACACGCGAATCAATGGGGCCCATTCATTCCTATTCAAACCATCACAGAAGTACTGTATATAAAATATATTTATGTCTATCTCCCCACTGGAATCTCTCCATGTCTCCTGGAAGTCCTTGGTGGCAGCCACGGTCACTTTTACGACAGCAGCAGCCTCTCATTTTTCTACATCCACATTTGCCTCTTTCAGATCTATTTTCTGCAAAGCAACCAGAGTGAACTTTAGAAAATACAGATCTGATTAGACCAATATATCCTGTTTCACTCTCCTGGGGTTGAAATGAGGTCACATTCCTCTCAGTGCTCCAATCAAATGACTTTGAGCCTTCAACTTGTCTCCCTTGTGCGATAATTTCAGATTCCAGAGGTTCAGATTGTCTTAATAGACTGAACTGGAAAATTTGTGTGGATTCTTTTTCACTTGTGGTGACTGCCAGGAAAACACAAGAGTCTACCGACTCCTCTGTCGCCAGTGGACCTGACTCTTGCAGGGAGATTTGCTTTGGTCAGATGTGACCAGCCAGCCCAGGCTAATGTCCACTCAGTGAGAAGAAGTGATCTGTGATGATGATGATCTGGGGGCTCAACAGTACTGACTTCTAGATGGAAAGCAACCCCAGAATTTACCAAAGTTTTCTACTCAGACTTGATGACTTCGTCACAGGCTTAGGATCCAAACACTCATTCTCTTCCCTTACACATTTCCTAGTTCATACAAGGGGAGAAATCATTCCCGTAGATTCAGAACCTGCTTTTATTTTCTGAGGCAAAGCCCTAATGGCTTTGTAACTCTGCTGCATGAGAGGTTCAAGCCACAGGAGGAAAAGCCTCAGCCTACCTCGTCACAGGCATTTGAAGCCTGTTATGCGTGGCCAAGTTTTGTCTAAGAGGCAATATTACCTTAGTTGATCTTTAACCAAAATGTCCTTAATTCTTGTCTAGGTTCTGTGTTTGCTTTTTTTTTTTTTTTTGGTTTTTCAAGACAGGGTTTCTCTGTATAGACCTGGCTGTCCTGGAACTCACTTTGTAGACCAGGCTGGCCTCGAACTCAGAAATCCACCTGCCTCTGGGTCCCAAGTGCTGGGATTAAAGGCATGTGCCACCACTGCCTGGCTATGTGTTTGCTTTTTTACCTGCCTGCTAAATTGAGCTAGAAACTTTGAGAATCCCAGTAGAGGGTTAAGTTCAGTAGCATACACCCTTAATCACAGCACTTGAGAGGCAGAGGCAGTTAGGTCTCTGGGAGTTTGAGGCCAACCTGGTCTATATAGGGACAAGCAGGGCTTTGAGAGAATGTGTCTCAAAAAACCAAGACCAAGCCGGGCATGGTGGCGCATGCCTTTAATCCCAGCTCTCTGGAGGCAGAGGCAGGTGGATTTCTGAGTTCAAGGCCAGCCTGGTCTACAGAGTGAGTTCCAGGACAACCAGGGCTATACAGAGAAACCCTGTCTCGGAAAAACCAAAAACAAACAAACAAACAAACAAAAACAAAACTAATGCAAACAAACAAACAAACAAGACCCCAATAAAACAAAACCAACCAACCAACCAAAGCCCCCAAACAAACGAAAACCAAGAAACAAGCAGATGAAACACAAGCTAAGCCATCCCTCTGACCCTGAAAAGAAGGATGCTTAGAATCTGGGATCCAAGAGCCAAGCATCAAAGGATAACTGCCAGAAACTGAGTTATCTGCAGAATGTTATTTGTGCATTTCACAGAGATGATCTAAAGTTCTCACGGGAAGATCAGGGGGGGGGGCACGTTTCCTTGTGTTTATGTGCCTCGTTCCTTTGATTCAATGCTATGCAGACTCATCCACGTTGTAAAGTATACCAGAGATCTACTCACTTTTCAGGGACCTGATCTTGAAGTAGTGCAGGGCCTCCAGAGGCATTCAGTTTAGATGAGTTAGAAGGAACTGGATGGTTCTTCCTGTCCTCTGTCTAGCCTGTCCACTATGAAACCAAAGAGTAGCAGCAGAAAATATGGTTGTATGGTATATTACTGTTATCTTCCGTTACTTAAATTTTTTCTTGTTGGGAGTAGTAGTTCCAAACTTTAATCCCAGTGTTCAAGAGGCAGAGGGAGGAGCAGGTAGATCTCTGTGAGATCAAGGCCAGTCTAGTCTACAAGGAAAGCTCCAGGCCAGGCCAGACCTTGCCTCAACAAACAAGCAAACTATTTACTCTTCCCATTGGTGTTTTTCTTGCTCGATAATTTCACATTTATTTATTTTTATGTTTGCTTATTTATTTATTTATTTATTTATTTATTTATTTATTTATTTATGTTTTTTCGAGACAGTGTTTCTCTGTATAGCTCTGGCTGTCCTGGAACTCACTTTGTAGACCAGGCTGGCCTCGAACTCAGAAACCCACCTGCCTCTGTCAGAGAAAACCAAAAAACAAACAAAAAGAGAGCACTGGCTGTTTTTCCAAGATTCCCGGCAGTTCACAGTTGTCTGCTGTAACTCCAGTTCCAAGGGATCTAACATCCTCTTCTGGTTTCCAAGGACACTGTACACACATGGTGCATAGAAATCCATACAGGCAAAATACTCATACATTTAAAAAATGAAAACTAGTAAACGTTTGAGAATCACTTGGCTCCTCTAGCTCTCTGTGGCCTTTAGATTTTTAGGATCAGAATATTTATAAGGCCCAGAGGCCCTTAGTGTATCTAATGCTCGACATCGGCCTCTCGAGTCAAATACAAAGGGCGTGGGTCCATAGGCGGCACTTTAATTTTGTTTTCAAATTGTCTGCAAGTGTGTCTGGTGCTTGAAGAGGCCAGAAGAAGGTGTTGGTTACCTTGGAACTGGAATTAGAGATGGTTGTGAGCTGCAGCATAGGTGTTTGGAAGGTTTGTAGAAGAACATCCGATGCTCTTAACCTGTGGCCCATCTCTATAGCACATGGAATGCTCTCAAGGAACCCTGAAGTGTATGGCTCTCTTCCAGCCTTCATACCACTAGTCCATCTTGCTGACTTGCTCAGTTACCCCTTTCCTTCCCCTAAACTTCCTTCCACTCACCATTCTGTGTGCATTCTTCTCCCAGTATTTTCTCTACCACCTTGGAATCTGTTTGCTTCTTTACAGAATCGGTCACTAGAGTTTGCAGACATTTTGCACCTGTGTGGTAATCATCAACATTCTTTTTTGTTTGTTTGTTTTTGGTTTTTTGAGACAGGGTTTCTCTGTGTAGCCCTGGCCCTGGCTCTTCTGGAACTCACTCTGTAGACCAGACTGGCCTCAAACTCAGAAATCTGCCTGCCTCTGCCTCCCAAGTGCTGGGATTAAAGGCGTGCGCCAACATTCTTTACTTAACAGTCCCTCACAGTACTCCCTGGGAAGAGAGATAAGTTGATAGCATGGGAAGAAAAACCTCTGAATATTTTGGACATTTGTTTTGTGGAAATGAATAACACAAGCAGAAAAATCACAAATTTAGGTGTGCAAAAAGAATATTTAATTTTTATATATTTAACTGTTTTTGGAGACAGGGCCTTTCTGTGTAGTCAGTATCTTGGAACCCCCTATTTAAGCCAGACTTACAGAGTGAAATAGATGCAATTTCTGGGATGGAACCTGGAAATCTTAATTTTAATAAGAACATCAGGTGATTTTGAAGTCTCTGGTCCTTTTTTGTTTTGGGAAGCCCTCTCTCAGGGATGAGATACAGGTTGAGGCTCACATCCCTCTTTCATTTGAAATTCGACACCCACTGAAAACCCTACAGGAGACTTTCAAATTGCATTTTTTTTTTAAAGATTTATTTCGTGTATGTGGGTACACTGTTACTGTCTTCAGATACACCAGAAGACAGCATGCCATTTCTCCATCCCTCAAATTGCACTTTTTTTTTTTTTTTTGGTTTTTTGAGACAGGGTTTCTCTGTGTAGCCCTGGCTGTCCTGGAATTCACTCTGTAGACCAGGCTGGCCTCGAACTCAGAAATCCACCTGCCTCTGCCTCCCTGGTGCTGGAATTAAAGGTGTGCGCCACCACACCCGGCTCAAATTGCATTCTTTTAGTGGTAATTAGTTAACCACTTTGTGCTCCGGACAGGTCAAGCATACTCACCTGCCCAAGATAATGAAACACACACACACACACACACCACACACACACACACCACACACACACACACACACACACACACACACACACACACACACCACACACACACACACACACACACACACACACACACACACACACACACCACACACACACACACACACACACACACACACCACACACACACACACACACACACACACACACCACACACACACACACACACACAAGCTTGAGCGTTAATATGCCTTGAATAGCTCAGAGGTTAGGCAGTTCTAATCCTTCCCGCTGCTAGCAATTTCCCTCCTCCGTTACTCCTGAGTTAACGTCTTTTAAAATCCGTATTTCATCTCTGCTACCCAAACACAAATAGGAAAGTGACCCGTGTGTCCAGTTTCCCCGATTTTCACACGTCGGGTGGCTTTTAGATTTGGTCCTTTTTTCTTCCCCATCTTGGCGTTCTCTGCCTTCCTCTCTTCCAGTTTCTAGCTGTGCAAATCCAAAGGTCCCGCCTTAGTCAACCTGCCCAGCTATTGGCGTTGGCTCTTTATTGATTGTTCAAAGCCCAACTGGGGACAAGGACCTTCAGCGTTTTGCCTTGCAGATTCCCGATTTGGGGGCCAGATTAATTCAAAGCATTAGAACCAATCCCCAACATATTCTAATACTATCAATGTTTAAAAAGTTAATAATGGAGCCGGGCAGAGGTGGCCCACGCCTTTAATCCCAGCACTTGGGAGGCAGAGGCAGGCAGATTTCTGGGTTCGAGGCCAGCCTGGTCTACAAAGTGGGTTCCAGGACAGCCAGGGCTATACAGAGAAACCCTGTCTCCACACCCCCCCCCAAAAAAAGTCAATAATGTTGAATCCTAGGACCCACATGGTGGGGGGAGCACAGACCTCTTCAGGTTTTTCTCTAATTGCCACATGTGTCCATCATGCTCCCTTCTAATGTAATTTTAAAATTTATTAACATCTAAAGGGTAAACATTATCACAGAGAGAGTTATATACCGTTAGGTGTGAAAGTTAGTCTTGAAATAAGGGACATCTTGGCTAGCTGTAGGAATATTTTATACAACTATTTTTTTAATGTTTTATTTATTTATTTACTATGTGTAAGTACACTGTAGCTGTCTTCAGATGCTCCAGAAGAGGGAAGTCAGATCTCATTACGAATGGTTGTGAGCCACCATGTGGTTGCTGGGATTTGAACTCAGGACCTTCAGAAGAGCAGTCGGGTGCTCTTACCCACTGAGCCATCTCACCAGCCCATACAACTATTTTTATACTTCTACTTGTTCACGGTATAAGTTTGGGACACCTAGTTTTAGTCCCTGTCATATTTTTGGAGCAATTACTGGAAGGATTTTTTTTATTTATTTTGGTTTTTCGAGACAGGGTTTCTCTGTGTAGCCCTGGCTGTCCTGGAACTCACTTTGTAGACCAGGCTGGCCTCGAACTCTGCTTGTGGACGTTGTACATCGTGGTGCGGAGCCTAGTGCGCACCACGATGTACAACGTCCACAAGCAGTGATCATCCCTTGGAAGGATTTTTTTTTTTTATTTTGGTTTTTCGAGACAGGGTTTCTCTGTGTAGCCCTGGCTGTCCTGGAACTCACTTTGTAGACCAGGCTGGCCTCGAACTCAGAAATTCACCTGCCTCTGCCTCCCAAGTGNTGGGATTAAAGGCGTGCNCCACCACGCCCGGCTTTTTTTTTTTCCTAAATTATTATTCACGGAGGGCTGTATGTATAATTCACAACATCTTTATTGTCTGAAAAAGACTATGGTTGCATACCACCCTCCAAAATTAGTAGTAATTATCTATTTTATTTATAGCTCAGTTTTATGTTTGTTTACACTTTATCTCTGTGTTGATTTGAATAAGAATGAACCTCATTGGCTCATAGATTTGAATGCTTAAGTCACCGGGAGAGGCACTATTTGAAAGGATCAGGAGGTGTGGCCTTGTTGGAGAGTGTGTCCCTGGGGATTGGGCTTTAAGGCTTCAAAAGCCCATGCCAACTGTGAGGGCTATCCTTGTCAATTTGACTTTACTTGGAATGAACTATAATCCAAAAGGGAGGGGGGGCACACCAGTAAGAGATTGGGGGCGGGGGAAGTGCTTGCTTTTAAGAGGATAAATTCACTTTTAGTCTGGATGTTTGAGGTAGGAAGATGCACATCTTTGATCTGAATCTTGCGTTGAGAAGACACATTTTTCATCTGGGTCATACCTTCTGCTGGAAGTCTAAACAAGGACATGGAAGAAGGCGGCTTTTGCTCTTCGCCTGCTTGCCCTTGCTTTGCTAGCACATCCATTCCTCCATTGGCACTAGAGCCAATCTCTTTGGGATTTCAACATCTTCCGAAGATCAGCCGAGACATCCAGCCTTGTAGACTAAGCAACTCCTGGACTCTTGGATTTTCTGTTGACAGCCAGTCATTGTTGGATTGGCTAGACTGTAGCCTGTAAGTCATTCCAATAAATCCCCTTTATATAGACAGATTCTTTCTATAGGTTCTGTTACTCTAGAGAGCCATGACTAATAAACCGGTGCCCAGAGACTCTCTCTCTCTTCCTGTTTCCTTGTGGATCGGTTACCTCAGTTACCTCTCCAGGCACCATGTCTGCCTGCATGCTGCCATGTCCCCCAACAGGATAATAATGCACTAAACATTTGAAACTCTAAGCCAGTCCCAATTAAATGCTTTTTTTTTTTTTTAATAAGAGTTGGCAAGCTTGTGTCTCTTCACAGCAATATGACATTAAGACAGTCTCTAAGTGTTCTCTTTTGCCAATGTCATTTCAATGTTTTTAATATAAAATGTTTTTTTCTTTCTTTTTTTTTTTTTAAAGATTTATTTATTTATTATAGGTAAGTACACTGTAGCTGTCCCCAGACACTCCAGAAGAGGGAGTCAGATCTTGTTAAGGATGGTTGTGAGCCACCATGTGGTTGCTGGGATTTAAACTCTGCACCTTTGGAAGAGCAGTCAGGTACTCTTACCCGTTGAGCCATCTCACCAGCCCTTAATATAAAATGTTAATGACAAACATTTTTTTCCTCTTGAAATAAAATAGGCATTCCCAAACTTGACATTACTGTCATTTTGGCCCCAGTAATAGTGGGTTTTTTTTTTGGTTTGGTTGGTTTTATTTTTGTGCACCCCCCCCCCACACACACACACTGTATGGAAGCATCTTTGACCTCCATCTACTTTGTACAATTAACATCACTCCTTCAAATTTGTGTCATAAAAACAAACAAAAAACCCTCCATACATTGCCAGATATCCCTAAGTAGCAAAGGCAGACAAGCCTTAAAGTAGAATCATGAGGTTAAAATGATGCAACTCACCTAAAGAACTACATGGAAGAGTTCAGTGCCTTTGGCCAGTGTTTTTATGTTGAATATCATATATAGCTTCTAAGAGTGTTCCTTAAGGAGCAGCAGTATTGCTCTTTCTTGGCTTGATCCTGAGTTGGCTGCTGAGTGGGAAACTTGAATGTTCCCATAGATACCTCTAGAGAGGCAAACTCAGTCCTGAGGCCTCTCCCCGCACTCCGGGGCCAGGACTCTATCCACTAAGCCTTTGAAGAGTTTTCAGCAGGAATGAAGCTCAGATCTCCAGAGTACCCTAAAATCTGCCTGAAGGCATTTCATGCAGCTCCGGACAGAAGACCCATCATCTTGGAGATCCTGGCTCATGCTGTTGAGATCCCAGCTCTCCACTCAGATCACAGAACTCCTAGGACCTCTTTTATCTTGGAAAAAGAGAAAAAAAGGTCTTCCTTTCAAGAGCCCCACTGACAAGGACCTCCAGATGTGTAGTACCAGATCATCCTACCATCCCTGTGCTGTATACTTTGACAAGGATCTCCAGATGTGTAGTACCAGATCATCCTACCATCCCTGTGCTGTGTACTTTGAACGCTGAGCTTGGCTCCAGGGACAGAGGCTAGAGACCCTCGGTTCTGCCTCTACTTTCACTCTGGGTTTGCTGGTCCTGCTTTGGCTTTGAGGGGCCAGGAGACACTTGTTGGGAGTCTGTCGTGTGTTGGATGTTGTGTGTTCCTAAGAAACTCTGGGCTCCAGAGCACACTCCCCTGGATCCCCCCTGATGGAGGAATGAAAATGAAAGGTTTCAGCCAGGGCTGGTGGCACACGCCTTTAATCCCAGCAGAGGCAGGCAGATTTCTGAGTTTGAGGCCAGCTTGGTCTACACAGTGAGTTCCAAGACAGCCAGGGCTACACAGAGAAACACTGTCTCGAAACACACACACACACACACACACACACAAAGAAGAAATTGAAAGGTTTCAGAGCTCCTGAGAGTGAACTGGATGAGAGGGCATGGCCACAGATGTTGAACTCGAAGCTTCTGTGCAGTTTGGTCTTCTGGTCAAATCAAATAGAGTGAGGTACATCTGGTCAGACTTTCCCTACTCTTCCCCATATATACTGCCCCTCAAATGGGACACGTTTAAAGAGTTATCTTTACTGACTTTATTACTGTGGGTGTTGCTGGTCTCTCATTATGTGGCAAACTTGTCACCTTGGTCTTTTTTCTATAGAGTATGAGGGTGCGAAGGCACTTTTGCTCTGTACTAGCTATGACAGAAATAAGCACCATGGGTTGTGGTCGACCTTGAACTGTCCCTTTGTCGTTTCCCAATCTGTACCCAGGCTTTGGGTTTCCTTTTCAATTCTGTAGATAGTCTGGAAAGAGAATCTAAGGGCTGGTGACAGTAGGACCCTTGGGGAAGAAGCTGGGCATGGAGCCTGTGGGGTCTGAAATGTGAAGCTGGGAGCCCCAGGTGAACTGAGCACAAGCATCAGCTATGTGGGAACAGTAATGTGCTCTGCAGGTTGACATGTTGGTCAGTAGGCGCTGCGACTTGGGGCACAATGGGTTTATTTCATGGCATGGCCCAGATGCCACTAACTAAGGTTCTTAGTTTCTGGCTGGCTGCCTCCATGGGGACAGAGAGTGAGCCCTTTTGTCACCATCCATTCCTTTCAAAATGAGCAGCACAGCGTCATCACCTGGAATGTTGGGTAAAAGATTCTGCTCCCATGAGCGTTTTGCAACTATCCAGGCAGCTTTTCTCATGTGCCAGAAAGCTGTAGAGCCGATGGTAACTTTCCCAGTTCGCCGGGATATTCTGCTTTCATGAAACCACTCCCCAGGGAGTGGAAAGATTCGGGGTGTCTTACAATTTTTCTGAGGAGCTGACCACCTTTTCCTTTCTTCAATTATGGCAGAAAGTATGGTTTCAAAGACTGCCTGATCCACCTCCATATTTTCAGCCATTAGACTTCACATTCTTAAGTTCAAGTGAGAAGCTGAGGGGAGTGAGGGATGGCTGGAGAGTGAGTGACTCATGATGAGGTGAGTGTATAATTATGTTTCAGAGTCAGCCAGCCTGACAGGAACAAATACGGGTATGGGAAGCCCAGGTGGTCTGTTCAATGACTTCTGCTGTTAGAGCTGTAAGCAGGCCCATGGACAAGGTATACATAGGGAGATTTGAGTGGAGAGCACTTGGAGAATGCTGAATCACTGGATCCTGCAGAATCCAGACTTGGATGATGCTGAGTTGGCGCCATCACCACACACCTTTGTCTGTGGAGAACTGTGTTAGTGTGAGAGAAAACTGGAATTTAATTTCAAGCAAACCATTAAATAAAATAACAACAGCATTTGAGGCTCAGCTGGAAACCCCGAGTTGATCCTTAGCACTATATAAACCAGGATTGCTGGCACAAGCCTGTAGTTCCAGAACTTGGGAGGTAGAGGATCAAAAGTTCAGGTCAGGGCTGAAGAGAAGGCTCAGTGTTTACGAGAGCACTCTGCTCTTCCAGAGGGCTCAAACTCTAGACCCAGTATTCACACTGGGCTGCTCTAAAATACCTGTAACTCCAGCTCCAGCCCCTTTCTGGTCTCCATGGTATGGACACTCACAATGCATATACCTATACTCAGACACACACCCATCCACATCAAAATGTCCCCTCCAAAAAAAAAAAAAAAAAAAACCCCTTAAGGTCATCCTTGACTACACAGTGAGTTTGAGGCCAGCCCAGGCTACTTGAGTCACTATCTCAAAAACAAGTAGGCAAACAAAAACAACAGTATTTGGGAAAATTTAAAAATGACTCTATTCTGAACATATTGTCTCTCTAAATTATGTTCTATATCTAGGTATAACATTACAAGAAAAGCTGTACATAAGAGGATATAAATTACTATTTAGGCCAGCAAGACAGCAAAGAGATAGATCAACTATGGTAATCAGTGTCAAACTAATGTACTAATACAGAGGAAATATATAGACAAAGAAATTTTGGCAGGTCTGGTATTGCTTTTGAAAAGAGGTGAAAAGGCAAAGCTTAGGTTAAATGGACTATAATTAGCTGAATTCACAGGAACGGGGGTATTAGAAAAGTATACCTGAAATATTTTGATAATTTGTATTAAAATGAAAACAGATTTTAAGAGCCTTGTGTGTGACATTCATACTTTCACCAGGGTTCTCAGCGTTAAGCTGAAGCAAAGATGTACTTGATGAAAATTCTATTTTGGTACACACGAACTTGACATCACTCAGCACTTGGGAGGCTGAAGCAGGAGGATTGCCATGTGTTCACAGCCAACTTGGGCTCCATAGTGAATTCATGGCCAGTCTACTATTTAAGTGCTTCTGTTATTCAATGTCACTATGGAAACCTCAGAAGGCTGTGGTCTCAAGGATTAAAATGAGTATCAGCTTGGGAAATCTGGGTTGTTAGAATGTACTATTGTGTATAGTTCCAAGGTTTAAGAACACTTGGCAAGTGCTTTCCATTGCCCTGCACTCACTTGGGTTTGCTTAGAATATCCTTTATACCTTTCCTTTCACCAATACAATGATTCTAATGGAAGAAAAAAAGGTTAAAATACAGCAGTGATTTAAGATTTTGCATAAACGTTTCCCTTCTTTCAAACAGGAAACAGGCATATCTGGTTTATGGAGATCATTGCACTGGGCTAAGCAGGAGGTCAGCCTGAAGACACAGCTTTCCCTTAAATGTATTGGTCTTGCTGATACTTGAGAAGATCAGAGCAGAAAGAGGGGTTGAGATGACATATTGTAGAAAGTGAAACCACAATGGCTATGTGTGTTCACCAAGTGTTTCAGTTCCCCAAGTAGGTCTCTGACAGAATATTGTCTCTTGATCCTTACTGTCATTCGGTGTCATGTAACTCTGGCATATGTTGTATGCCTGGAGAATTTGACTAACTTGTAGAGGCCAGCCGTGGAGATATGTGCCTGTAATCCCATCCCTCAGGAAGCTTTGGCCTGAGCTACATAGTGAGATCCTGAATTAACAGCCCTCCTTTCCCACTACTGGAAATACCTCTGATAGTCTTTTGGTCATTTTTTTTTTT
>NC_034592.1:87866610-87899192 GCF_900095145.1 Mus pahari | reverse complement strand
CCTGGCTGTCCTGGAACTCACTTTGTAGACCAGGCTGGCCTCGAACTCAGAAATCCGCCTGCCTCTGCCTCCCAAGTGCTGAGATTAAAGGCGTGTGCCACCACGCCCGGCCTCTTTTGGTCATTTTTGGAGACACGGTTTCTCTGTGTAGCCCTGGGTGTCCTGGAACTATGCAGACTGGTCTCCCACTCAGAGATCAGGATGTCTTTGCCTCCCAAGTTCTAGGCATGTGACACCACTGCCTACAGATACCTCTGATAGTCTTACAGCGTAGTAATCAACAGCTTCTCTGGCCGTCTGGTTTACTGAGCATGACTATAAGCCGAACCTTCTGTTTAAGGCAGGGCTTTGAATTCTTGTGTTATAGAAGAGGGAGAGACAGTATTTTAGATGTAGATGACTTTTGCTGGGAATGCATTTGGGGGTGCTCCCTGAGTGCTGTGTGCATTCCACTGAAAGCATAGTGAGGCCAGAAATTAACTTGGAGTCCATTTTCTCTGTCTACCATGTGGTTCTTGGAGGTCAAACGTGGGTTGTGAAGCTTGGTGCAAGTGCTTTTTCTTAGTGAAACTGGCTTGCATTTTAGATGTGTACTCTGTGTCACGGTGACTTAACTCTGATTTGCTGTGGCATAAAAGTCACCATAGAAAATACATGGAACTGGGCAGTGGTGGTGCATGCCTTTAATCCCAGCACTTGGGAGGCAGAGGCAGGCAGATCTCTGAGTTCAAGGCCAGCCTGGTCTACAGAGTGACTTCCAGGACAGCCAGGACTGCAGAGAGAAACCCTGTCTTGAAAACCAAACCAAACCAAACCAAACCACCAAAAACCATGGAGGCAGATGTTTCAACAAATCTTTATAAAAACATATGGACTTGGGAGATAGCTTAGTGGGTAGAAACATTCTGTTATCATGAGGATTGGGCTGAGTCCCACAACCCATGTAAAAAGTTGAGCATGGCTATTTGTGTCTGTGACCCCAACATTAGGGTCAAAGTCAGGAGGATCTTCAAAGCTCTCTGGCCAATCAACCTAGCCAAAATAGTTTCCCTTACAGGGAGAGATAACTGTCACAAGGCAATAAGGCAAAGAATAGAGAAGACAATGGTCTTAATATCTGGCCTCAAAGACATTGGTCAAGTTGTGCTGAATCAAGTAATTTTTTAAAACTCTCCAAAATTCTCAAGATTTGGTTAAAATGCAGGCAAATTCAGTTGGTTTGGCTTGGAGGTCAGAGATAGTGATATGACATTGGTTGGTTTATATTTGGAGTTACAAGTCAGATCATAGTCCTCTCTAGACAGAATATTTTTTTTATCATAGGGCTAAATAGTTTACTTAAATCATTTCTTAGGTTAACTTTTACCCTTCTCATACCTGACACACAGCTGGCTAGCAAATCTTTTGGCTCTTGTTACAATGTAAACTGAATCTGACCCTGGTTACCATCTTTCACATCTTTCACACATCTTTCTAGTTACAATGTACAATGAATCCACCTGCCTGCATTGCTTCTGCTTCACTGTACTACAGTGGGCTGGCTCATTTCAACACTCCATTCCTTGGTCTCTTGGCTTCTGATTTTACTCTAGCCTCTCATCTCTAGTACACATTTCTTGACAACTCTTTATATAGCAGTAAGGGTGGTTTTAAAATTTTACTTTTTGATCCTAGCAACCACATGGTGGCTCACAACCATCTGTAATGAGATCTTCTGGTGTGTGTCTGAAGACAGCTACAGTGTACTTACATATAATAGTGAATTAAAAAATTTTTTTTTTTACTTTTTGGCTTTCTGAGACAGGGTTTCTCTGTGTAATAGCCCTGGCTGCCCTGGAACTCTGTGTAGACCAGGCTCGCCTAAGACTCAGAGATCCATTTGCCTCTGCCTCCCAAGTGCAGGGATTAAAGGCGTGCACCACCACTGCCTGGTTTATGGCTTTCTTTCTTACTCCTTCTTGTAGCTACTGTGAAACACATTAAGATTTTGCCATATTCTCATATGTCACTCTTGGTCAGTCTGGCACTTACTAGGTAGACGAGGCTAGTAGTCTTGAGCTAAGAGGCCTGCCTGTCTGCCTCTCCAGTGGCTGGATTAAAGGCAGGAGTACTAACTGAGCTCCTCTCAGATCTTGCTCAATAGTGTTTCTTTCACTAGAAAGGTCCCCCTCTAAGCTTTCTCTGCTTCCTCCAGTCCTGGCTCAGAAGTACCCAGGAAGGTTTTCACTCCCCACCACCTTTTTCTTCTTCCTTTGGTTTCCCTGTTATTTTTGTGCACTCCACCCAATACAAACTCCATTGGGGGGGGGGAGCTGTTTTGTTCACCATCTCTAGCACTGCAGATTTCCTAGCATGCCATAATGGGCTCGATAAATACTTAAAAGCACAGATTACAGACTTTACAGTTAACTGAAGTATCTCAAGTCCACGGGGTGCTGCTGTATCTCCAGGCTCCCTCAGGACATACTGGTGCCAGCGAGTATTATTCATTTTAATTCTTTGATAGAACCCTCTTCTAAATTTCCTTTTCATGGATTTTAAATTATAAATTGGTCATTTACTGTTCTCATACATCATGTTGCTGAATTTTCCACGGATCATATTCCTTTTAGTACCTTTCTTTAGATCATTTTTTTTTTCCTTTTACTTGTTATCCACCCACTTTGACCCCCCTCCCAGAATAATTAATTCTCCTGGACAAAAAAGGTCCCCCCGCCCCCCCCCCCGCATCTAGCATAGTCTTTAAAGTTTGGGGTAAAATCTTAAACAAATCGGATAAAAATAAGTAATTCATGATAGGGCGTACTTATCTATCTCAGAGTAGGAGAAGACAGGTTTTAACATGACTGGGGTAATTAAGGAGATCAAAAAGCCATGAAGGATGTTCATTCTCCATGCCTAGGTTATTGTATAATTATGTGGCAAGTTATCTTTTCTCAGACCTTTTAGGGTGAGTTTGCACGCTCTGCATACAGAAGGAATTCTAGAAGCTGGGATTGCACCACCCACCCCACGCACCCCTTACTTGCAGAAACCTTTGCCCCTCCAACCCCCACTCCCACCAAATAAGGGCTCTACAAGGGGCAGTCCTCAGCTCCGGAGCCTGCGGCTTGACACCCATTGTCCCCGTTAGGATGTCAAGAGATTTCGCCTGAAAGACCCCAGCTTAGGTTTCAGTCAAAACTCAAGAGTATGGGGCAGCGGCCTCCGTGGGGGTACTTTCCAGATCTGCAAAGGGACAGTAACCAGGCGCAGAGGACAAGGCCGGAGGGGAGGCGCGGTCCGGTGACCTTTTTCGACAGGCATTCCCGTCGGGCAGCCTCACCGGCTTGAAGGCCCTCGCTCCCTATTGCTCCCGCCCCCCCTCGTTGCAGAGCGCTGGCTGGCTAAGTCCCTCCCGCGCCGGCTCTTGTCCCACTAGGAGCAGCTCAGTGCAGCGGGGACAGGGCGAAGCGGTCTGCGCCCACGGAGCGCACGTCTCTGTTCGCAACGCAGCGCCACCCTTGCCCCCCTCGGCTGCCCACTCCAGACGTCCAGCGGCTCCGCGCGCGCACGGTGAGCGCCATCCCGGATCAAAGGCGCCGAAGGGGAAGAAGGCCGCTGTACCTGGGTGTCCTTTTCTACCTTCGGAGCGGTCCGAGCGGCTGGGAGGGCTCGCTCAGGGCCTCCCCACCCCCACCCCGGTCACTCCAAGTGCCCTTCTCCACCCCTGGCCCTGACCTCTGTCCCTCTCGTTCTCGCCAGGCAACGGGTGCCGCTTGCCCCGATGGGGACCGTTGCCCTGGCGGTTGGCGGCGGCCGTGCCAGGCCCCGCCCCCGGCGCGAGCTCGGTGCCCCGGGGCGGGCGGGGAGGGGGGAGGGGCGGGCAGCCCGGCGCCCCGCTGGCGGGTCGCGCGCGTGCCCGCGTGCCCCTTCCTGCCGGCGGCGCGCGCCGCCCCCTCCCCCCACCACGCGCGCGCGCAGCCGCCCGCCCGCCCGCTGCGCGTTTTGTCCCGCGTCTCTCCCCGTCCGTCTCCTGACTTGCTGCTCTTGTCCTTCCCTCCCGCTTTTTTCCTCTCCTCTCTTCTCGGTCTAAAGATGCCCTCGGCCACCAGCCACAGCGGAAGCGGCAGCAAATCGTCGGGACCGCCGCCGCCGTCCGGTTCCTCCGGGAGTGAGGCGGCGGCCGGGGCAGCTGCGCCGGCTTCTCAGCATCCGGCAACCGGCACCGGCGCGGTCCAGACCGAGGCCATGAAGCAGATTCTCGGCGTAATCGACAAGAAACTTCGGAATCTGGAGAAGAAAAAGGTGCGAGGAGACAGTGGAGAGGGAGGGCTCGTGGCTCCGGCCCTGCTCCGGTCCCGGCGGTGGATGGAGCTTCTTGCCCAGGAAACGGGCGCCTCGGGGAGGTGCCTGTCACCTGACCCCAACGCGGCGATGCCTCTAGGCCTCGGTTACTCACATCAGGCCGAGCGGGGCCTTTCCGCCTGGTGACCGGTTGCCTGGGTGGTGGGGCCCGTTGCTGGATATGCTCCCAAACTGAGGCCGGACTTTTGAAGGAGGCCACGGGGAGGAAACATAGTGTGCCCGACCCGATTGCTTGTGGAGTTGAGCGGCCCATGCCTTGTAACTGTGGCGTTTGCCTCTGGTACCTAGGCTGGGGGCTGGTGGGACGGCTCTGGCCCCTCTTCCCAAGAAAAGATAAGTGTCTAGACCTGAACTAGGGATGCAGTCCCGTCAAGTCCTGGATAAGCGGGCTTTTGCTTGGGTACCTCCGCCCCCTTCCGATGGACTCCCTACGTTTCCCCCTTTGTTTCGATTGTCTGGGTGCCTGGAACCTCACGCCCAGCCTAGTCACGAGGTAGTTTTTAAATGAGTGGGTTTTTTTTTTTTTTTTGTTTTGCCATGACCTTTTCTTTTTAATTTATTTTTTTTTTACCGCTTCAGCATTCTAAAGGGGGGGATTTCTTCGATCCTTCGGAAGTGGGTCTAGATTAGACTGGAGACTGCCTCTGGGTCTCTGGGCACATGGAGTGTCTAACATGGCGGCGGCTGCGGGAGAGGGAAGCGCTGTACAGGAGCTGCATTGTGAGCACAAAGCGAAAGCAGAGGGGGAGGGCAGAGACCAGGCTGCAGCCCCGCCTAGCCCCCCCTCCCAAAAAAAGTCGAGCCACACCCACACTGTTTTTGGCTTTAATATTTAGCCATTCTGGACCATACTGTTAGATTACTTAAACCGGCTTTTTTGTTTTATGCGTTTAGTGTAGGACGGTATACCAACACAGTTTAGAGGAAGAGACTGGGTAGAAGTAAATTTCTACCCTGATTAAGAAAAGTAGTGGAAAGGGACAAACATGGGGTGGTAGAGTGAAAACGGAGGCAATTTACCTGGAACTGTTATTCTAACTTGCCCTTTTACATTAAGTATAATGTAACTTCTGATAACTTATGCCTGCCAGGGCATATTTTACAATTTTGAAAAACTCCCATGAAGACATTTGTTTAACTAGTTTAACTAGTTATTGGATATTAGTGAGATAGGATACTGGCTAAAAATCTGAGCTGTAGGAAGTAAGTTGGAAAAATCCAGGCTATTTACATCTTAATCTTGGTAGTTTATCTACTGATTTCCCATTTTTAGTGAGTTTGAAACATTCACCTTTGTACTTTTCTGTCTCAGTGTTGAAGAGTGGCCATATTACTATAATTTTTCAGACTTTATTTGAAATTGAGAATATACATTAACAAGATATCAAGCTTTAGTTATTTTGATAAGAATTTTAATGTATTTATTAAATAGTGAAAAGAGGAAAATATTAAGTGAAAGCATTGTAAGCTACATTCAAATATGGAATTTCATGCCAGCATTTTCTGATACTTGCTGTGTGTTTGGGACCCTGTGTGAAATTGAGTTTAACTTGGGTATCTGTAAATTTTCCTAATGCAATAAGCAATGTTGTTAGGCTGTTGCTCCAAATGGTTTAATTTTTGGAGTTTCTGGGAACTCAGTTTCTTGTAGAATAGGATCCAACATGAGCTTTAATGATTTGAGGTATCGATGTTAGTGGTTGCAAAATCTTCAAATATGTTTATTAAAGAACAGTGTTGAGTAGCAGTCATTGTATTTGTGAGGTGACAGATTGAAATGTTTAAGGGCATTTTAAAACAAGACACAGAAATTGAGGTTATCCCCATGGAGACTTGAACCATAACTGGCCACTTGTTCTCTCTAGCTATATAGGTAAGAGTAATGTTATCACCTGGGCCATGGTGGTGCACTCCTTTAGTTCCAGCATTCAGGTGGATCTTCAGTGTGAGGCCAGCCTGGTTTACTGCCAGGACTACTTGGAGAAACATTTTTTTCCAAAAACTGGGGGAGTAGAAGAAGATTCATGATTGATAAGAAGATTGACTCAGATAATAGTATCTTATGATGTAACAAACACTTTTACATGAAAATGTTTTCATCATTTCTGTTGTCAGTGTTTTGGTTGCTGAAGAACAGTGAGAAGATGAGGTTATAAACACAGGCTGGGCTGGGCTACTCCCTCATTAGACTGCTGATAGTGGATTTTTTTTTTTTTTTCCTCTCTCAAGACAGGGTTTCTCTGTGTAGCCCTGGCTGTCCTGGAGCTCACTCTGTAGACCAGGCTGGCCTTGAATTCAGAAATCCACCTGCCTCTGCCTCCAGAGTGCTGGGATTAAAGGCGTGCACCACCACGCCCAGTGATACTGGATCTTCATGCCTGTTACAGCTACAGTTACTTTGGAGATGCTCAAGGCATTGGATTTTGCATTAATATGAGCACATCAGGCTTTTACTTTTCTATTACTGGATGATTTGCCCTATGAGAGGTTTTCAGTAGGACTGAGCATTTGTGAAGTACCTTAAAAGGATTTGTTCTATGAATCAGTTTTAATACTTCTTTAGAAACTCCAATGCAATGGTCATATTTGATTCTTACCTATTCATACTACAGCCTGCTAGGCCAAGAAGGCATCCTCACAAAGGTTACCAGTAGCTAATGTAGTATACCACTTTAAGGCAGAGACCCAATACAGTTGTATTTCATTTAAGAAAACGGTTTTTTATTCATTTGTTTTCTTTCTTTCTTTTTTTTTTTCCGAGACAGGGTTTCTCTGTATAGCTCTGGCTGTCCTGGAACTCACTCTGTAGACCAGGCTGGCTTCAAACTCAGAAATCCACCTGCCTCTGCCTCCCAAGTGCTGGGATTAAAGGCGCCACCACTGCCTGGCTTTATTCATTTGTTAATTTCTGCAGTAAGAATGCAAACTTCCCATTGGTCGGGTTCACAGAATGATCAAATATCCTGCAACAGAAATATATATATATGGCTTGGTTGTTTTTTGAAGTTTAGGCTATAGAAAATCAGTTGTAAATGTTAGCGCCTTATTTAGCAATTAAAATACAAATAATACTGAGTTGAAGGACTTTACCTAGTTTTCTTTCAGCAGTACTTTCAGTACAGAACAGGGCTTTAGGCTATGTAAGATATTTGGAAGCAGTCTGAATTTAAGAGATACTTATTTGAAAGTGCAAGATATAGTCAGTTTTGATGTAAAGGATATTTTTAATAGGTGGCATTTAAAATGACTGACAACTCTACAGGGTAAAAGGTTAGCTATTGTTCTCTTTTGCTTTAAAAAAGCCTAACTGAAACTTAAACTGATTGGGAAATATATATATTTCCCTAAAGCAGTGGCTCTCAACCTGTGGGTCATGACCCCTCTAGAGGGTGGGTGGGGTCACCTAAGACCATTTGAAAAATACAGATATTTACATTACAATTATTAAATGAAGTAGTAACAAAAATAATTTTGTGATTGGGAGTCCCTACAACATAAGGAACTATATTAACAGGTCACAGCATTAGGAAGGTGAGAACCATTGCTAAAGGCTGTGTACTTTATGTCTTTGTAATTAATATTCATTAGATAGTGAGGCTAACCTTTCTAGACCTGCAGTGTTTCTTAGAAGTTTCGATGCAACTGTTGTGCAGAGCTTGTGTTAAATGCTCATTCTTTAAACTATTTAATAGATAAAATCTTCTCTTGTGCTAATATAGGTTGGTTTTTTTGTTTGTTTTTGTTTTTCCATTTCAGGTTTTGGGTGAGTTAGCTTCTTAATTCGTTTGCAAGATCCATTCATTCCCAGTGCAGAGGCTAAAGTTACTTGGTTTTATATTCTTGTCTTAGGGGGAAAAAAAACCAATGCTTAATTTAAGAGCAAGGTCGTATTTTATTTTTTGAGAGTCTAAATGTAGCTCTGGTCATCCTGGAATTTGCTATTTAGACAAGACTGGTCTGGAACTCACAGATCACCTGCTGCTGTCTTCTGAGTGCTGGCATTAAAGGAGTGTGCCACTACACAAGTTCACTTTGTTTTGAATTCACCTTGCCAAAGGGAAAAACAATGACATGTAATTAGTTCTCAGCTCTCTTTTGCAACCCCCACCCCCATGGTGTATGATATTTAAAAAGGTTAAGTTGTGAACTCCTTTTCTTGGGTGAGAATAGAATCATGAGTGTTGTTGTGATATGTTAAGTGATAGGTTTTACTTTAGGATACTTATGTGAATAAGAATATATTTTGTGTTATATACAGATTATGAATATAATTTGTTGGAGCTGGAGAGATGGCTTAGCAGTTAAGAGCTCTGTCTATTTTTCCAGAAGTTCTGAGTTCAATTCCCAGCAACTACATGGTGGCTTACAACTGTATAATGGGATCTGATGCCCTCTTCTGTCATGTGAACATAAGTGCAAATAGAGTACTCATAGTTCACACAAACAAAACCCAAAAACCCCACAATTTGTCAAGCAGAAGCTCTCCTGATCTACATAGTAACTCCCAGGACAGCCAGAGCGACACAGGAAGACCCTGTCTCTGGGGTGGGGATGGGGTATATATAATTTGTCATAATCCTTTTTTTCAAAAAGAGAAGGTTTCTGTGCATAACAATCATGGCTGTCCTGAATCTTTCCTTGTTGCCTGACTTTGCCTCCTGAGTGCTGAGATCCAAGGTGTGCGCACCCACTCCTGGCTAAGTCATCATAATATTAAGTGAGCAATTACTAAATTTATATCTTGGGCTAGGTTGAAGATTAATAACTGTCTCATCTTTTTAGAAATCTAGTAAAAATTTGTTGATGAAAGTTGTCATGACTAAGTTGACTTCAATTCTATTGCTATGTTGTTACAGAACCTTAAGTTTTTTAGAGCTAGAGGCCACCTTAGAAATTTGTTCAATTCATTTTATAGAAAAGCAAATAGAAATGTTTCTATAAACTGATCCAGGTCTGAAAGGGTGATTTAATGTTCATAGGGATAATTAGAGTTTGTAACATTGTTTAGCCTATGTGTAATTGTTCACCTTAGTTACCCTGTAGAATGAAATAAACCCTTTTACTTCAAATTCTTTAAAACATTTTAAAATTTATGTGTATGACTGTTTGCCTTAATATATTTATATGTTCTTTGTTATATATGTTTCTATAGTGCCAGCTGAGGAACTGCTTACAGACTGCTGTGATCTGCCTAGTGGGTGCTGGGAATGGAACCGTATCTTTCTAGGAGCAACAAGTGCTCTTAATCTGAGCCATTTCTTTAATGGTCCCAGTTTCACTTTTGAGACAGGATTTTTCTGTGTTACCCTGGCTGTCTTGGAACTTGCTATATAGATCAGAAACTTGCTGTGTATAGACCAAGTGCTATGTATAGACCAAGTTGGCCTCACAGATCTGCCTGCCTCTACCTCCCAAGTGCTGGAATTAAAGGTCTGCACCACTGAGGTGGGCTGTTTGTTTATTTTGATGTTGTCTGTCTTGGTAGTCTGCACAGCCAACAGGAATTGTGTTGAGATTCTTTTTGTAGTTTATTTAATGTTTATGCCTGGGTGTATGTAAGTGCATATGGTTGTGAGTAGCTGTTAGTGTTGGGACCAAATCTGGGTCTTCTGCAAGAGTAGAGTAGGAAGCTTTCTTAATTGCTGAGCTATTTCTCTAGTCTAGCATACAGCTAGGTGTACTGGCATATTCCTTTAATCCTAGCATTTTTAAGGTAGAGGTAGGTGGAGCTCTGTGAGTTCACGGCCAGCCTTGTTTAGAGGTGAGCTCTAGAACAGTCGGCTACATGGGCCTTGTCTCAAAAAACAACCTCCAAAAGGTGAAAAGTTCAATATGCAAGAAAAAAAAAACTTGTTAGACATTAACTACATTGCTGGGTTTTATAAATTGTCTAGGTAATGAACATGCCCGTGTCAGGTATTAGAGCATTATGATTAAATGAAACTTCAAAAAATTTGCTTTTTTTTGTTTATTTTTATTTTTTTGGAGACAGGGTTTCTCTGTATAGCCCTGGCTGTCCTGGAACTCACTTTGTAGACCAGGCTGGCCTCGAACTCAGAAATCCGCCTGCCTCTGCCTCCCCAGTGCTGGGATTAAAGGTGTGTGTCACCACGCCTGGCACAAATTTAAATTGTTTATGTGTGTGTGTGTTCTAGAGCGCAGATTGCAGTGTACCTTTTGAGGTCAGAGAACAATTTTCAGGGGTTCTCACCTTGATGTGTGGCTCCTCTGACTGAACTCAGATCACCTGGCTTGATAGCATGTGCCTTTATTGCCTCAGCCTTCTTGCCATACCTTTGCAAATACTAATACTAGTCAGGGCTGGCTGCGAATTTACAGTGTAGGAGGATGACCTTGAACTCTTGCTCCTCCAGTTTCAGCTTTTCCAGTGCTAGGGATACAGCTATGAATCACGTGCCCAGATAAAACTTCAAAACTTTAAAATGTGGCTTTTTTCTTTTCTTTCTTTTTTTTTTCCTTTTTTGGCAGACCTAGGCATATATTTGCCAGTCTCAATCTTGAAATGTTGTAAACCAGGAATATTTGAGTAACAGACTAGATTCTAGGCTCCTGGGTGTCTTAGTAATGTTGGTCTCCCCCCACCCCCACCTGTACACAATGGGTGTGCAGTAAAGGAGTAGCAGAAGCAAAATTCAGCCCCAAATTTCCCACCAGCTATTCGAGGGCTCCTACTCGAGTATATGTAGAAAGACATGGGAGAGAAAGACTGTCCTGTGTAGAATTAAAGATTCATACTTCCTTGTGCTGGAGAATTAGGTTAGTGGTTAAGAGCACTAACTGTTCTTCCAGAGGATTCAGGCTCAATCCCCAGTATCCACATGGTAGCTCACAACTGTTTGTAACTCTAGTTCCAGGGACTCTGATACCCTCATACAGACATTTCCTGGCAAAACACCAATGAATACAAAATAGAAAGAAATCATTTAAAAGTTGTGCTCTTTGAGGAAAGGCTAGGTGTGCTTTTTGATTGGTCTGCTAAAGAAATCTGCTTTAGCTTTGTTACTTGTCTGCAGTCTTGGGACCTTTATTTACTGCTGTAGGTTCTTCACCTTAAGGGGTTTTAAAGTTGGTTATTATCATTGGAGGTAAGGCTCACTAGTAAACCATTCTGCTTGCTGTTCTTTCCTTACACGTTGTACTAAAGAGCTATATTTCATACTCTGCCTAAAACATTATCTAGAAATATTTGTAGCACCACCAACAATCCTTAATGGATTAATCCATAAAAGGAAAACTTGTACTTTTTTTTTTAAACTTGAATATTTATTTTTCAGGTGGGCAGACAAGTAGAACAATTCTGGTAGTGTAAGCAGGATTTGTCAATACTTTTAGTTTTAGGCAATGGCTTCCTTGTAATATTCTTACTCCAACATAGACATTTAAAAATTTGCTAGGCTTAATCCCAGCATTCAGGCAGAGGCAGATGGGTCTCTGAGTTCAAGGCCAGCCTGGTGTGCAGAGTGAGCTCTAGGGCAGCCAGGATTACACAGGAAACCCTGTCTCAAAAATCAATCTGCCTCGCCGGGCAGTGGTGTCACACACCTTTAATCCCAGCACTTGAGAGGCAGAGGCAGAGGCAGAGGCAGAGGCAGAGGCAGGTGGATTTCTGAGTTTGAGGCCAGCCTGGTCTGCAGAGTGAGTTCCAGGACAGCCAGGGCTGTACAGAGAAACCCTGTCTTGAAAAACCATAATAAAAACAAAACAAAACAAAACAAAACCAACAAAACAGTCTCTCTAACTTACATGACTCGAGGGGAAGAGAATGAATATGAATTTGTGCATGTGTGTGTTCTTCAGTTGTACACAACGATAAGTCTGCAGACTTCTCTTTTTGAGTAGCTTTGTTAAACAGAGCAGCTAATAGTTCTAAGCCTTTTGATTGTTACTTTTTCAACTTTTAACTTTTTTTTAGGTGGTATACTGAGGATCACATTCAGGGCCTTTGACAGACCAGGCAAAAGCACACTAAGCTATGTCTGATCCCAACCTTCAGATTTTGTAAGAATGTGATTCAAAGTAGGTGCTGTTGAAGGTCTTTGACATTTTCTTTTTTCTTATCAGGACAGTATTCCTGCATGGACAGTAAGGGGTTTGCAGGGTTGTCTTTTTAAAGTGTGAAATGAAACTTTTGTATATTAACTTTGCTGTATATTAACTTTGAAAAAAATGAGCGTACTAGATAACATCTAGTAAATACCAAGAAATACCTTCGTCTTACACTCTTAATACTTTTTCGTTTAGGGCAGACTAATGCTACACGAACAGGCCTTCAGCATTTGAAGAGAACTGTTACAGATCTTCTGAGTTGTACGTGTTTTCTCCACTATTCTCTGAAAAAACTGACAATTTTTGCTGCTTTTATGAATTTTACCAGCTACTAAGTCTCAGTGGAGAGTGACTAGGAAGTAGCTGTTTATTGCTTACAGTCAGAAGTGGTATTTCTCCAGGTGATGTGTAGGGAGTGAGGCATTAATAATTTGAATTATCTGGAGAAAGAAGTCACTAATGAATGTGGAAAGATAAAAAAAAAAAAAAGAAAAATCTTTACCTTGCTGTGTCTGGATTTATGGTTTTTAAAGTATTACTGGATTTATTTGGCTTGGGTACAGAAAGTATAGCCAGGTGCTCCTTTTTTTTTTTTTTGGCTTCACTTTATAATCTGTCTTAGGTTAGGTCTCATTAATTTTAAGAACAGAAGTTATCTGGGTTTCCCAGGGTAGCATGGTTTTTCAGATATCTTTCTTGGGACCAGTTACAATTGAATAATTTTATTTTTGGAGTCTTTTAAAATGCATAATTGAAATGGTTTCTTTTGGGATGGTTCAGTAGTTTAGAGCACGTGTTGCTCTTGCAGAGGAACATACTGTGTTTAGTTTCCGGTGCACAAGTGGTGGCTTACTACCATTTGTAACTCCTGTTCTACCTGTTCAGGGTATTTGAGCCCCTCTAATGCTCTCATTGGGCACCAGGTGTGCATATGTGTGCAAATACACACATATGAAGAAGCAGATAAAAAAATTAAAGATGGTTCTATAGTGGGGTTTTTAGCTGTAATAGTCAAGCTTGGGAGCACATTTGTCATAGATACCCATCTTGCTGTATTGATTTTAAAAACCTGTGTCAGTAAAGAGGCTTTGAAGATGATGACTTTGGGAAGGATGGAACCTTAAGATACACTGCTGCTGCTGCTGCTGCTCCTTCTCCTCCTCCTCCTCCTCTTCCTCCTCCTCCTCACCACCATCATCATCTCAGGTTGGAAAAAGGAAACAGCAGTGTTAACGGCAGAGGCTGAAGTGAATCTAGTTAACAGCTGGGATTTGGTGACCTAAAAGATGGATATTGAGATAACATGTAATTTTTCTGGTATATATTATGGCAAGTTATTTTACTGCTACTCTTTTGTTTATAACTCGGTGAAACATGATTGACAATAGTGCCTCACTTGTAAGGTATCTGTCGAATTTCCCATAGTACTGCTGGCTCTAAAAAGAAACTGGAGTTAGAATAGGACAGAATAGCACTTGGTGTAGTTATTTGTAACACAAGCTTGACTTATAGTTGTACTTCTGTGATAGGGTTTCTCTTCTGAGATTTGTTATTTTGGGAAATGCTGTAATTTTATCTTCTTCATGGTACTATAAATGAAAAACTTTAATACAGTTCAGAATATGTAGTAGTTGAAAGAGAAACCTTAATTGACTTCCACAATCGGTGTTTCCAGGCAGTAAGGACAGATGAGTGTTCATTAGTATTATGCTAGGCATTGTCTTTTTTTATGCTACCATTGTAGCTCCATTTTACAGGGAAAAAGGCTTACTTACCCGTTTGTGTTTAAAAACTATCTGTTTTTATCACTATTTTAGATGGGTATGTTCTGGCTTCAGGGAAGAACTCTTACCTTCTGGCCTTTTTATTTCCCTAATCTTCTCCTTTTTGTTATTTTATTTTGTTTGACCTGTTCATGTGGCCAGTCCTCGTAAATTCATTAGCTTATTTTATACTGTGAAATTTAAACCCAAATGTATATGAGTGCTCGTTCTTCATACACACCAGAAGAGGGTATCTGATTTCTAATTGAATTTTGAATTGGAAGTGAAAATGGGAGCAAAAGCATTAAGGTAGTGTCATTTCTTTCTAGTCTGTTTCAAGATAAGGTGGTGTTGGGTAGTAAGTTAATTGTATCTTTTCCCTTACCACAGAAGACTACTTAGTATTTAACTTTACTTGCATGGCAAGCTATTTTTATTTTCTAAAATAACAGGGAACACTGTTGAGGGTTTTTTTTTTTTTTTTTTTTTGTCTAGTACAAGTTTTTCACATTCATAACTGAATTAAATCATAAACCATTTTTAACTTCTGGTACTTTAGTTTATTACCAAGATTTAACAGAAGCACAACTTTTCAGTAAAAGGTAATTATTGAGTGTGAGTTAGCTTTCCATGGCTATGATTTAAAAAAAAAAAAAAAAAAAAAAAAAAAACTGAAGAAAATGAACTTAAAGGAAGAAAGCTTTACTCTGGCTCAGTTTGTGTTCATTTGGCTATGATGTGGTGAATGTGTATGAAACAGAGCTGCTTATCTTAGGGTAGTTGGGAAGAAGAAAAGAGGAAGGAATTGGGGACCCAATAGGTCCCACTTTTTTAGTTTGATGCAAATCACAAGTATTCATAAGTGGATTTTTTTCTTACGAAGTAGTTACTGGGTTAAATTATAAGTTGGTCTAGAAAGTTAACCACGTTTTCTACATTGTTAATAGGTGAACCTTTAAGCAACTTGTTTCTAAATTTAAACTACCTTGTGATGATTCAGTTCAGGAAAATATATATTTGATTCAGAATAATTAAAATTTCCAGATTCTACTGAACTGTTACAAGGAAATTTCATGGTTTGACCTACATGGTTCTCTAACTTAGCTGTGTCAAGAATCACAGAGAGCATATGGACCCCAGCATAGTGGTTCTAGGTTAGCAGGTATACGGTGGTGCCATGTATGTTTGTATGTATGTATTTTTTTAAACCTTTTTTTTTGTTATTTATTTGTTATATGTAAGTACACTGTAATTGTCTTCAGACTCCCCAGAATAGGGCATCAGATTTCATTACAGATGGTTGTGAGCCACCATGTGGTTGCTGGGATTTGAACTCAGGACTTTCGGAAGAGCAGTTAGTGCTCTTAACCGCTAAGCCATTTCTCCAGCCCCTATTTATTTATTAACGTTTCTCTATCTGATGTTGCTGGTTTGAGGGTTATACTTCAGGAATCACTGACTTAGAATAGCTGAGTCTTTGCTTTGTAGAGATTTGATTTTATGTACTAGTGAACAGAGTTTCTAGCTCATCTTTTCTTGGTGATAGTTTTGTCTCAGCGCAGTGATCCTGTAGTGTATATGCTGATTAAACAACTAGAGCCTGGGGGTAGTTCTATGTTTCAATGTAGAAAGTGTTACAGAGCACTATAAAAAGACTGTTACAGTGCCTTCATTTGTTTTATATTCTTAGTCCGCCCCTCCCCCCCTTTCAGGAACTTGTGACCAAAGACTGGTCTGGTTGGTCTGGTTTTTGAAATTCTGAGAGTTTATTGAGATTGTTGTGTAGCTCATGCACCTCTTCCCTCAGAGTGAATACATTTTTTTATTGTAGCGATCCTTCTCACTTTAAAAAAAATGTTGGCTTCTCAAGTTAATATGGTTTGGGCATTTATATCCATGTTAGTAATAGTTCAATTCCAATAAAGGCGCACACAACCAACAGAAAAGCTGGGCAGTGGTGGCGCACACCTTTAGTCCCAACACTCGGGAGGCAGAGGCAGAGGCAGAGGCAGAGGCAGGCGGATTTCTGAGTTTGAGGCCAGCCTGGTCTACAGAGTGAGTTCCAGGACAGCCAGGGCTACACAGAGAAAAACCCTGTCTCCAAAAAATGAAAAACAAAAACAAAAACAAACAAAAAAGCACACACACAACCTTTGTTGCCCTCTGCTGGCCTCTGTGGGCACTGCACAGACACAAATACAGACAACACATACAGACACAAAATATAAGTAACAATAAAAAAATAACAGAAAAAGAAGGGATTATCAGATATAAATAAGCAAATTAAGTGTCCCCAGTTCAGAACTTTTTATTATATACTGGGCCTGATATTTCAGTATCTTCTACATTTCTTTCTTTCTTTCTTTTTTTTTTTAAAGATTTATTTATTTATTATATGTAAGTACACTGTAGCTGTCTTCAAACACTCCAGAAGAGGGCATCAGGTCTTGTTACGGATGGTTGTGAGCCACCATGTGGTTGCTGGGATTTGAACTCCGGACCTTCGGAAGAGCAGTCGGGTGCTCTTACCCACTGAACCATCTCACCAGCCCTATCTTCTACATTTCTAAACTAAGAGAATGAGGTGGAAATATTTTAAACATTTAGAAATATATCTTTTAAGTTAAAATTAAAAGCAAATCAAACCTGGTTTTTTTACTTAAAGGAGAATGAACTGGGGCTGAAGGTAAAATCAGTGCTAGAGTGGAGTTTGCCACATGTAAAAGCATCTGTCTGGGTCAAGCCCCCAGCCCCCAAATTGAAAAAGATGGATGGGTCAGAGGCAAGTAACTAGCAACATTTGCCAGGGTGTTCTGAGGGAATTTAGGTATGTCTTTGTCATAATATAGGCTTGCCAGATAATACAGAATTAATGATTTCCAGTCAGTATGAAGTCTTACATTGTGGAATGGTTCATCTAAAAGTTCTTTTTGTTAGACTTTTATAGTGTAATTCTTCATTTAGCTACTTCCTGCATTAATGGTTGAATGAGCTCAAGTCTATCTGTTGATTTTGACTTGATCCTTACAGAGTTCCCACATGGTTTCTGATGTTCTTACTGCTCTTTACCTGGGCTTGGCTTTTTACTTGATTTAATTTTATTGTCAAGGAACTGTATGCGATTATACTTATTTGAAATATTTTTCCTTTAAGTTGGATTTTTTTTTTAATCCTCTAGTTCTTTACAGTAGTGATAGAGTTCTTGACGCTGTATCATTGTCTGAATATCTTTTGTGAGGTGATCTTTAATGATAAAAACCTGGAAATCTTTTAAGCTAGCTAGCTAGCTTTCTTTCTTTTTTTTTTTTTTTTTTTTTTTTTTTTTTTTTTTTTTTTTTCATTTTTCTAGACAGGCTCTCTTTATGCAGCTCGGGCTATTTTAGAACTCAGTATGTACACGAGGCTGGCCTCAGGCTCCTAGATCACCTGCCTCCCAAGTGTTGGGATTAAAGGCACGTGCCACTATGCCTGGCTAAGTTTTCATCTTAACCAAAAAAAGATGACTTGATAAGGGTTGTTGAAACCCTGCTCAGTTGCATAGAAGCAGTGGAGGAGTGTGAGCATGTATAGTTTTAAGGTGTTTAAGGTAAAATGGGAAAAACTTAACTAGTGAGTTCATTAGGAAATTATACCATCTATTTACATGAGTTCTTTGAAGGATAGGACGATAGACAGAAGCACATCTATTTAGCTTTACAAATGTCCAGTATGTACGGTTGAGTAGAAAAGTATTTCAACCATACTGTGACCCTCGCTCATGTCTTGCTTATATGATGGCATCTGTTTTTGAGTATCCTAAAGAGTAAGCAATATTTTGTTGGCTTACGTACTGGTATTTGATGTCTGTGATTCAGCAATGGTTGGAGTTTCAACTTGAGCTAGATAAATAAAGCTGGAGTACATCTGAAAATTAAGGCAAAATTTGAAGTAGACTTTATTTTATGTTTTCTTATTTGTCCTGGTTAAACTGATGAATGTAATTATTCTCTTTTCTTTTATGTAGGGTAAACTTGATGATTACCAGGAGCGAATGAATAAAGGGGAAAGGCTCAATCAAGACCAGCTGGTAATGATGTTACATTTAATAAAGGCTCAGTGTTTCTTTAAAACAATTTTTTTGTGGTTTCTAATAAAAGTGTGCTCTGATTTCAGGATGCCGTATCTAAGTACCAGGAAGTCACAAATAATTTGGAGTTTGCAAAGGAATTACAGAGGAGTTTCATGGCATTAAGTCAAGATGTAAGTAAAAAATACTGTGTAAAATATTAAAAATTAAGTTAGTGGAAACTATTGTTTGTAGTTAGTCTGTACATTACTGTTGATGAGTTCTCTGCAAGGTGTGGAAATTGGATTAAATTATTTCTTATTAATTTTAATTTGCCAATTCTGTGTAACTGAAAACACTTTGATTTTAGGAAGGACTGAGTTAAATAAAATACCAGAAGGAGACCTGTTATCTTGTATGCTAATTAAAAAATAATACATGCGGTTAGCTTTGATTTGGTACAGTGAAAAACCCTTTTTACGTGATGAGAGACAAGTCCAAGAGAATTAGGAGCCTAAGAGCTCTGATTACTGATTCAGGAGTGCAATTCACTTGGGTTAAGTGATTGACTATTACTTTACTTAAGTAATTGTGTAACCTTGGCTAAGTTACCTAGGTTTGCTGTTCTTATATTAAATTTTCACATGGAAATAAAAAAGCAGGGGAGAAAGAGACAAGACCATCACAGCACCTTAGTTTTCTAATCTACAAAATAATGTTCTCTTTTTATAAAGTTATGCTTATTTGATACATATTTCTAGCACTTTGCTTTATTATCACATCTTATAATTGAGTGTAGAAGGTATAGTTTGATAATTGAGTTTTTAACCAGTGCTTTAGTTTGTTTTATGCCTTAGTCACTGTGATGAGGCACCATGACCAAGGCAACTCATCAAAGACAGCATTTAATCGGAGCTTGTTTAAAGTTTTAGGGATTTAGTCAATTATGGCAGAGAGTACTGTTGTACATCTGCTCCACAGGGACAGAGAGAGAACTGGGCCTGCTTTGGACTTTTGAAACCTCAAAGGCTACACTTATGGCCATACACTTATGGTCCAGTATGGCCATACGCCCTTATCTTTCGCACACAGTACCATTCCTTGATAACTAAGCATTCAAATACATGAGCTGATGGGAGCTGCCACAATGCCTCTGTAACAGAATATCAGAGATTGGACAATCTATAATGAAGAAAAATGTATTTCTCTGAGACACTGGAAGTTCAAGACCAAGGCATTGGCATTTGGTGTGGGTCCTAGAACTGTTCATTCACAAGATAGTAGAAGAGGGAAGAACAAAGAGCGTGATCCTACGTCCACAAACTGTTGTCATAGCAATGATCACTAGTTCATCATGGTGGTGTTCTTTGGACCCATGTAATTGAATTTAGATCTTTAAAATTCCAGTACAGGAATGCTAGATACGAGGTTACACAGAAACCGTACTAACCAAGTGGAAGATACTTGGTTTAGGTCAGAACTTTAAGCTTGATGAACCCTTTCTCCTTCACACTTCCTATGCTTTATAAATAGTTTACTTTTTAAAAAGATGTTATGCAGTTAATTTACTCTGACCCTTTGATATATTTTTCACAATAAGTAGATATCTTTTTTATTTTGTATCAAATAGTAGCTTTAGCCCAGTTCGTTTTAATCTACCTTATTCATACCTTCGCTGCTTAAGCTGATATATCTCTCACATTTAGTATAAAAGAAGACTTTGGGCTAGGGAGATTGCTGAGTTGGTTAAAGTGAGGACCTGAATTAGATCCCAAGAACCTATATGCAAGTCGTGTGTGGAGGCATTTGGTTATAATCTTAGCTCCAAGGAGAGGAAGACAGGCAGATCTCTGGGGCCAGGGAGAGAGCCTGTCTCAAAAAGGAACCTGAGGGGTATGGTTTCTCAGGAAGGATATCCTAGATCTTCCTGCCTCCAGATTTATTTGTCCACATGTGTACGTGTTGTATGCACACTGAAGCACATGCAGTTATTTCTTTTGGATAGGTATTTTTGTTTTTGTTTTTTCTTCACATTCCTACTTCTCTTCCTGTTTGTGCCTCCAGCTACCTATGAAAGACCTTCCTCATTTAAACTGCTTCTCCCAACATTGAAAAGCTCATCCATTTCAGTAGACGACATTTCCACCTTGTAAGCTTACTTGCCCATCCTAAATTAGACCTTAGCCCTGTTTATATACGTTTATTGCTATAATTGCATTTACCTCCTCTGCTGCCAATATAAATTGTGTTATTAAAATGTTCATTATTTCTTCATTTCTCTAAGTTTTAAAAATTTTAAAAAGATTTCTGTTTTATGGGTATTTTTCCTACATGTGGGTCTATGTACCACATGTATGCATATCTTTGGAAACCAGAAAAAGGCTCAGATTCCCTGGTACTGGAATTAATTGTACTGTTGGGAATATATACTATGGATGCTGGGAATTGAACCTGGGTCCTCTAGAAGAGCAGCCAGTGCTCTTTGAACCCTGAGCCAACTCTCCAGTCCCCAAACTATAGGTATTGTATGTATATCTCCATTTTTTTTTTTTTAAAGATTTATTTATTTATTATATGTAAGTACACTGTAGCTGTCTTCAGACATTCCAGAAGAGGGCATTGGATCTTGTTACGGATGATTATGAGCCACCATGTGGTTGCTGGGATTTGAACTCCAGACCTTCGGAAGAGCAGTCGGGTGCTCTTACCCACTGAGCCATCTCACCAGCCCTCCATTTTGTTTTTTGTGTCAGTTTATCTTAATTAAGCTTGAGGTAGTTGGAAAGGATAAAAGAAAAAAGTGCCCTAAGCTGATGCTAACATGAAAGAGGAGAGAAATACTTGACTTTGATGCTGCCCTTTCAGCCTTTCAAGGAAAAAGATGGGGGAACTGAGGGGGAAAAAGACATCCTTCATTGAACTTACATGGTCTCCTTTTCTCTGTCAGTATTCTACGTTCATGAGGACAATTTTATTATGATTTTTCAAGTACTGAATTCTGATGTCATGAGTGAGTGCAGCAAGGAGTAAGTGGTGGATGTTTGGCTTGTTCTTGCATAGAATGTACTTAAGTTGGACTGTGTGTTGGGTTTATGTTCTTTGACAGATTCAGAAAACAATAAAGAAGACAGCACGTCGGGAACAGCTTATGAGAGAAGAAGCAGAACAGAAGCGCTTAAAAACTGTACTTGAGTTACAGTATGTATTGGACAAGCTGGGAGATGATGATGTGAGAACGGATCTGAAACAAGGTTTGAGTGGAGTGCCAATATTGTCTGAAGAGGAGTTGTCAGTGTTGGATGAGTTCTACAAGCTAGTAGACCCTGAGCGTGACATGAGTTTAAGGTATGGTATCTGGAACAGAATCTTAAGAGATATTGCTCTCATTGGCAGGTGGAAGGTAGTTAATGTTTTCTTTGTTATTACAAGGTTAAATGAGCAGTATGAACATGCCTCAGTTCACTTGTGGGATTTGCTGGAAGGGAAAGAAAAGCCTGTGTGTGGAACAACCTGTGAGTATCACAGATAATTCTGAGTTTATAGCTAGGAATCTTTAAAATACTTTTCTGCTTAAGGCATTTTGCAAGTATATAAATAACAGTTTGCATTTATTTTTATGCAGTCTTTTTCTGGCATGCTTCAGTGACATTTCTTTGTTTCTTTTTATACTTGATACCTTCTTGGGGCAAGATTTGTAGATGGCTTTTCTTCTTCCATGAAATACTTATCGTTTATCTACCTCCTGTCAGCTTGTACAGCAGTTATACCAGGGAACTTAGGTCTCAGCCTAAGTCTAGTCTGTTACGTTTCATTGTGTAATTTTGTTAATTTTTTATCTTGATACCCCTTCTGGTAGACTAAAATTAGTAAGCATGTATTGCCTTTTTATATTGTTTTAATTGATTATTTTTAAAGATTATTTCTAAGCTGGGTGTGGTGGTGTGCACCTTTAATCCCAGCACTTGGGAGGCAGAGGCAGGAGGAGCTCTGAGGCCAGCCTGGTCTACAGAGTGAGTTGGGGGTAAAGCCAGAACTATACGGAAACACCGTCCTAAAAACTAGAGAGAGATATTTATTTCTAATTATTTGTGTGTTTTGTATGTGCGTGTGCGTGTGTGTGTGTGATGTGTATGTATCTATATGAATATACATGTGAGTACAAGTACCTGAGAAGACCATAAGAGAGCATCAGATCCCTTGGATGTGGCATTTAGATGTTTGGGAGCCAACCCATGTGGACTTTGGTCTTCTTGCAAGTGCTCTTAATCCCTGAACTTCTTGTCTAGTGCCCACCAGGCCCAACACATACAGTATGTTCAACAGAAGTTTTTATTGAGTAAATAATCTTAGCTTTATTCCCTCCTTATTTGCTTAGTATAGTAGTCTAGATAGATTCCTTTTTCATTCCTATCATGTTGTAATTTATGTATGTGTGTGTGTTTATTTTACTAACATGATTACTTTTTCTTATTGCTTTTGTAGAATATTAATTTTTTTCAAATTTTTATTCAAAAAAATTTTCAATTCAAATTGTCAGTGTAACATTGTAATCTCTATTTTTTTAGATAAAGCACTAAAGGAAATTGTTGAGCGTGTTTTTCAGTCAAACTACTTTGATAGTACTCACAATCATCAAAATGGGTTGTGTGAGGAGGAAGAGGCGGCTTCAGCACCCACAGTAGAAGACCAGGTAGCTGAAGCTGGTGAGTATTTGGGTAGATATGAGTAGTAGTTTTTGTTCTGGCCTTAATTTCCTTTTCTTTTCTCATTCATTCATATGTATGTATGTATGTATGTATGTATGTATGTATGTATGTATGTATATGTGTATGTAAAATCTGTATACTCAAATACCCTTTGAACATGGCAAAGTACATTCAGCCATCTGAAGTATTCAGAACCCATCATGTATCTTAAAGGCCCCCATCACAGGTAAATTGGTAACTCTCTTGCCTACTTAGTATTGTTGGATAAGGAGTGTGGGTTAGTCGCAGTTCTAAGGATTTTTGTCTGGCATGTTTTACTCTCAGCATACCAACATATAGTATGATAACTATATTGGAACTATATATATGGAACTTCTAGAGATCTGTCTTCCTCTGCCTATTGAGTGTTAAATTATCATTTCTTTTTTTACGACTGTATATAGAACTCTATGGCTTGAACTGTAAACTCCTTATCTGCTAGGGAGTTTTTTGCAGTTCATGTTTAGCATCTTAAGAAACACTAAGTGTGACTAGACAGCCTGAGTACTTTCATGATAATTATTAAGTTGATGAATAAAATTGAATATAGTTGGATACTATAAAAATTTTGTGATAGTTCATAAAGTATAAGTTCAGAACTGAATTGCTTAAGGTAAAAACATACAACACCAGCTATCTAACTTGGGGTAATCACTGCAACCTTTTATACCCCAAGTTTCCATTTAGTGTGTGAGGGATGTATTCAGTAAGGCACATGGTATACACTACTGTGCTACTATGCTGAAGCCAGAAGGGAAGAATGCTTATTGGTGGAATATAGGTAAAACATTTTTTGTGGCTTTACTTTTTACGCTTTTACTAATAGATGAAGAGTTTATTGTTTTTTCCTTCCTTTAGACAGTCTTAGCATTTAGCTCCCTCTGACTTAGAACTCCTAGAAATCTGCCTGCCTCTGCTTAATAAGTGTTAGTTAAGTTTAAAGGTGTGCATCAAATTGGGCATGGTGGCACATGACTTTACAGTCCCACTACACAGGAGGCAGAGGTAGGAAGAGCTCCTGTGTGGCCTGTCTGCTCTGTAGAGTGAGTTTCTCCAATCTAGAAGGTTTTTATTTTCATCATGCCTGCCATGGGAAACTACTGTTAATGCTGAAATGACTCACTCATTCTGGAACGAAGTAAAGAAACTTAGAAGTGTGGTTACTGACTATAAAAGTGGGAAAGGATAAGAATTTATCAGTAATATATTCTGATTATGTGATTGTATAATGATAATGTTACTTTAGAGTTTAAGTAGAATTGATACCATTAAAACACTCACTTATATGTGGGTATCATTTACAAGCAGAATTTTCTTTTTCCTTCGTTTGTTTGTTTGTCTGTTTTCAAGACAAGGTTTCTCTGTGTAATAGCCCGGGCTGTTTTAGAACTCACTTTGAAAGACCAGCCTGGCCTCAAACTCAGAGATACTTCTGTTTCTGCCTCCCAAGTGCTTGTGCCACCATTGGACTGGCTGCAGACTTTTTTCTTAAAAAGCAGTTTTAGGTTCTTAGTTAAATGAACATAAGAGGGGTTAAGAACATTGGTTACTCCTGCAGAGGAGTAGGGTTTGATTCTAGCAATCCACAGAATTGCTCACAACTGTCTGTAAGGACATTTGCCACCCTCTTCTGGCCTGTGTGAACACACTACGTATGCTTAGTACACAGACATGCATATATATATATATATTAGATATAAAATATCTATTTATATAACAAAAGGTTTTTAATTGCTACCGGTCTTTCCTTTTCAATTGCATAACTTCCTTACCACAGCATTCCTGTGAGAGGTACATTTGTGTTTCCCCTTTGGTTCCTTGTATATTCTGTAGATTTTCTACTGTTATAGTTTCCTCTCACCTAAATAAATCTTTCTCCTATATTTCCTTTTTAACTCTAGAACCTGAGCCAGCGGAAGAATACACAGAGCAAAGTGAGGTTGAATCAACAGAGGTACGATTTCTTCAAAAAGTTCAGTACCACCTTTACCTTTCTACCTTCCCAACAGACATCACAAACAGTGACTTTTCTTTTTAGTATGTCAATAGGCAGTTCATGGCAGAAACACAGTTCAGCAGTGGTGAGAAGGAGCAAGTGGATGAGTGGGCAGTTGAAACAGTTGAGGTAAAAGTTCTTTGTATTGTGAGGTTAATATCTTTTGACTTTAGTGATTTCTACCTGTCCTGGGGGAAAAAATAGGTGCTTTTTTTTTTTTTTATTGACACATTAATTATAATAAAAACATCACATAATTAATAGTGTTTAGTGTTTGGGAAACAGCCATGAAAATAGTATTTTCTTTTCTCTCTTCTATTTTAGGTTGTAAACTCACTCCAGCAGCAACCTCAGGCTGCATCCCCTTCAGTACCAGAGCCCCACTCTTTGACTCCAGTGGCTCAGTCAGATCCACTTGTGAGAAGGCAGCGTGTACAAGATCTTATGGCACAAATGCAAGGGCCCTATAATTTCATACAGGTAGGTATATTTTAGTAAAGCACCATTAATAGTAAATTTAAATGTATGTTGTTTGATGTAATTCAGTTATATCCTGACTTGTAGGATTCAATGTTGGATTTTGAAAATCAGACGCTTGATCCTGCCATTGTATCAGCACAACCTATGAACCCTACCCAGAACATGGATATGCCTCAGCTGGTTTGCCCTCAGGGTTAGTAATAATGATTTTAAAAGTTATAATTTTTTAGAAAAAAATGTGTGTGCATGTATTTTCATATGTGGCATATGTATGTTGTCTGAACAACTTAGTACCGGTCTTTCCTCCTATGTGGGTTCTGAGGAGCAAACACAGGTCATTAGGCTTTGTGGGGCATGCTGCTTTTTTGTCCACTCTGGATCACCTTACCACCTTCCACAGTCTGTTTTTAGCCCCTCCTAGCTCAGCAATAATTATGAGAGGAAATATAAGACAGTATAATCTTCAGAGGTTTTGAAAGTTAGTTTTGCTCACTTTTTAATGCTTTATTTTGAGTCTTTTAATTTGATGTGAAATCTTGTCTAGTTTTATCATTTCTTGTAACATTTTTATTGGCATAGATAAATAGAATTGACTTCTCAAACTGAACACAGCAGCATCTAAATGTAAAGATACTGTGCTGCAGAGATCTACACTGGTTTTTGTTTTTTCATTTATGAATTACCCTCTCTACCTCCATGTAACAACCACTCTCTTCTGATACTCTTTTTTTTTTTAAAGATTTATTTATTTATTATATGTAAGCACACTGTAGCTGTCTTCAGACACTCCAGAAGAGGGAGTCATGTCTCATTGCGGATGGTTGTGAGCCACCTTGTGGTTGCTGGGATTTGAACTCAGGACCTTCGGAAGAGCAGTCGGGTGCTCTTACCGGCTGAGCCATCTCACCAGCCCCCCCCCCTTTTTTTCTTTTTTAATTATTTATTTTATATAAATACACTGTCCTCAGACACAACAGAAGAGGGCACTGGATCCCATTACAGACGGTTGTTAGGAATTGAACTCAGGACTTCTTGAAGAACATCTTAAAAAGTTTGATTATGTGTGTGAGTCAGGTATTCTTGGAGGTTAGAGGATGATTGATCCCTTAGCAGTGGAGTTTTAAGTGATGTGAGCCGCCTGTGTGCTCTTACATGCTGAGCCTCAATTTCAAAAATCTTAAGAATAAAAATACTAAATGTTGCTTGTGTGGACACTTGCAGCTTGAGGGAGAATTTCTGATTCTCCTATGAAGGGGATGCATGAGAGGAAGAGATGAACACGACATGCAGTTCTATATCATTGAAGTAGCAGCGTGTTGAATGGATCTCTATAGGACCACTAGCAATTTTGATCTTGCTCTTCACACCAGAACGTACATCAAAGTAGTATAAAGAAACACGGACTCTAATGTTTGGGTGCCTGCAGAGGCCAGAGAGGGTATTGACCACCTGAAGTTACAAGTTGTTGCGAGTCCACCTGCTGTGGATGCTGAAAGCCAAACTCTGGTCCTTTGGAAGAGGAGTGGGCCATCCTTCCAGGACCAGATTTTGAGGTTACTAGGTTCTTGAAATTAGGCTATAACAACCAGGAAATCCTAACTTCTAGACCACGTGGGATTGTGTTACTTTCAGAGACAGAATTTCTCAAAAGTAACTGGCACTGGTTGTTGTTATTAACTGTTATTCTTATTGATTACTTTTGTTAGTGGCACTGTATTCTATCTTCCATACACACAATAAAGCAGCTATGAGAGTCAACTGTAATCACTGCCAGTAACTAATGCTGAAATATTAGACATAGTCTGCAATCTATTTTCCTGCTATGAAAATGCTCATTAATCACTTATAGAAATTTGGCTGTTATACTATGTATATTTAAGAAATTGGATTTTCTCTGAAGAAATTTCATTTTGTGTAACAGTTTTCTTAATATTGTAGTTCATTCTGAATCTAGACTTGCCCAATCTAATCAAGTTCCTGTGCAACCTGAAGCCACACAGGTAAGAATGAATAAGAGTATTCAATAGGTTTGTTAGTTGAATCTCATTTCTTTCTTAGTGATGCATTTGGTCACTTTTCAAGAGTTCGGATTCAAACTCATTGGCAGTTTGTAGTTATTAGCACTTATTTCCATGCTTGTATTTGCTTTTTCTTTGATAACTAAAATTTTTCATGCTTAGACCTTGACTAAGGACTTTTTGTTTTTCAACATTCTTGTATTAAAACAATTGTCTGTATTTAAAACAGTTATTTTCCAAATTATGGTTTTATACTTATTAGACAAAGGTTTAATTTAATTTTGAGATTTAAATGTCAATATAGTTTGCAGTATTTTTGTTTCGAGAAAAAGGCTAAACGTGTAGCACTTACCTTATTGGCCTGGAATTTGCTATATAGAACCTGAAGTCACAGAGACCTGCCACCCCTAGCCCCTTGCCCTCCCCCCTTGTGCTGGGATTGAAGGTGTGTGCCACCTATCCAGCAAGGAATGTATAAAATCTTAGTTTCAAAGTGAAAATAGAAATTCTTTTATTTATTTATTTATTTATTTATTTATTATTTATTAATTATATGTAAGTACACTGTAGCTGTCTTCAGACATTCCAGAAGAGGGCGTCAGATCTTGTTACAGATGGTTATGAGCCACCATGTGGTTGCTGGGATTTGAACTCCAGACCTTTGGAACAGCAGTCGGGTGCTCTTACCCACTGAGCCATCTCTCCGGCCCCCGAAATTCTTTTAATAAACATGTCTTTTCTTTGCATCTGTATTAGGGTTGGTATAACATGTCTTTAATTTTGTTAGAAGAAAATAAGGTTTGAGGTCTTGATTTCTGTATAGGTTCCTTTGGTTTCATCCACCAGCGAGGGGTATACAGCATCTCAGCCCTTGTACCAGCCGTCTCATGCTGCAGAGCAGCGGCCGCAGAAAGAGCCGATTGATCAGATTCAGGTAAGTTCTGTTACCAAGCATCAGTTGGCATGGTACCTTATAAATGTAAATCTTTTTGTAAAGTTATATTTATTAACATATATAAGTTGGAAGTAGTTTACCACTAAAGTACGTTTGTTTGTTTGCTTTGTGTTTAGGCAACCATATCTTTAAATACAGACCAGACTACAGCACCCTCATCCCTTCCTGCGGCTTCTCAGCCTCAGGTGTTCCAGGCTGGGACAAGTAAACCTTTGCACAGCAGTGGAATCAATGTCAATGCAGCTCCATTCCAATCCATGCAAACGGTGAGCACTTAGCATTTTCTAGTGTGTATGAATCACACTAAACGGAGCTGAAATAGAGCTTGTAATTATGTGTTATTTTTACTGATCAGTAAACTATATTTCTTAGGCTTCTCAGTGAGCCTTATTTATATATTTTAGCTTTACTCCAAAGGTTAGAAGATTTAACAAAGTATAAGCAAAACAAAAGAGAGCCAGAGGGAGATGAGTGGGGAGGGGTCTGCTGCCAAGTCTGATTTCCTAAGTTGAATCCTTGGAACTCAAGTGGTAGAAGAAAACTGATTCTGAAAGGTGTCCTCTGACCCCCACATGTGCAGTGTATGCACATAAACACACACTACATCTTTAAAACAAAAAGTATAATATAGTACTTGTGGAGTTATAACCTAGTTATATAATTGTTGACATTTTGCTCTTTTAGCTTAATCTTTATTTTACTGAAATGTTTGAAAGATTTAGATATTATATACTTCATTGGTTTATCAGTAATTATCTTTAAATTGTATAATTTCTAGAAAAAGTATTATAACCTAGAATACAGTTGAATTAGTACACAAAGGATTGCCTGAAACACTAAGCATGTAAGACTTTTTCATTAATGTATTAATAAGAGTAAACTTTAAATGAGTTAACATGGTATCTTATCAAGAAGTCAGTGAGAGACATGAAAGCCTTTTTGTGATGTGTGCGTCTTTTTTTTGTTTGTTTGTTTTTTAAAGTTACATTTGAAGGGAAGGCTGAACTGAGATATTGGAAGTCTAAACCAAAATTAAAGGCATGAACCAATCATTCGTTTACTTTGGTTTGCTACAGGTGTTCAATATGAATGCTCCAGTTCCTCCTGTTAATGAACCAGAAACGTTAAAACAACAGAGTCAGTACCAGGCCAGTTATAACCAGAGTTTTTCCAGTCAGCCTCACCAAGTGGAACAAACAGAGCTTCAACAAGACCAGCTGCAAACGGGTAAGAAGGCCAGGGTAACTTTCTTTTCAGCCCTTTAAACTTCCCATGGACGCCCTACTTTGATATTCATTGCCTATTTTTTCGTTTGTTGTTAAACATGTCTGTATTTCTAAACACATATTACAACTTCATCAGTCTCTGTCATGCTCATTGTATACGTGTGTTTAGGGGTGACCACTTGGTGTTGGAGAGTTCATTGCTGTGCTCTTCTCTGCTGCGGAAGACTAGTTCTCCTGCTCTCAATATTCCTTGGTTTTCTCTAGCTCTTGTCTAGGTTGAGGCCTCATAGGTCGTCCCTCCACCCCCATGTTCTCCTTATGATATCTCTATATGATACCTTTGCTCAGGTCATATTTAGGCATTCATGTTGGTGAGACTTCATACTTGTAGCTTCTGATGCTTCTAGGAGACAGCAAAGTGCATATTCTTCTGTCTCAACAATCTTACTCCCCTTCTGCAGTGATCCTGAACATTAGGAGCCAGGGGAGTTGTACTATAGATGAATCAGTTGGGACTGTTCTACATTTGGGTTGGTTGTGGTTTTCTTTAATGGTCTCCATTGATAAGAGAAGTTTCCTTGTTAAGGGTGAGGACTATACTTGTCTGGCTAAACCCTGAGAAAGGAGATTTTCAGTCTTTTTAAAGTTTTAGTTAATATAGTGTGTGTGTGTATGTGTGAGAGAGGGAGAGGGAGCTGTGTTGGGCATGAATGCCACAACTACACTTCTATACCAAGTTCGTTTTATCTGCTCAGCCATTTCATACTTTGTTTGACAGCATTAGGGCAGTTTACACTTTATTTAAAGTGGCTGTCCACAAGAGTTTTTTTTATAGTATACCAGTTAATGTTATGATTTTTCTGGAATTGAATTTGTTATTGAATTATAGAAACTGTTCATTGTTTATATAGCTTACTGCCATGATACTGCCAGTAGGAGGGAGGTTGGGGAAAACACATACATGGATTATAATTGGTTAGACCAGGTTGAAATCCTTTTTGGCCTGTAGGTCATAATTTAAAATGTTTTCATGCACACATTATACACTAATACACACGGGCAAAACACTCATAAAAAATTAAAGGCCTTATTTAAAAAGAAAAACAAAAACCTAAAACTTGAATTTGTTGATGTATACATTTGTTCCGCAGCAAGTATGTGGTGGCATCCAGAGGGCGCTTTGGAGTCAGTTCTCTACTTATACATCAGTGAGGGTCACAGGTTTGCAGTTTCTTAAATTTATTCATTTGTACTTGTCACATTTTGACTTTCATGTCTATATGCAAATGCCACCTCATAAATATTTTCATCACTCCAAATATAGCTTATTCACGGTCACTCAGTCTATGCCTCATCTTTTTTAGAGTTAGTAAAGTGTCTACGTGGATAAGACTGGTAATTTGTTTCTAGCAAACTGCTTGATGTGTTCTCAGCCTTGCATTAATTTGAATAAAATCTAATTAGTAACTTGTTCCTACATGGAAACAACAAAAAGAATCTGGAAAAGAATCTTTTTTTCTTTCCCTTTCCCTTTCCTGTGCCATTCTTTCTCTCTTTTGAGACAGGGTCTGACCATGCCTGGTACTTGCTGTGCAAAACAGGCTGGTTTGGAATACACTGGTCTTAATTCTGGGTCTGAAGGCCTGCCTAATGTGTGCCTTCTTAGAACTAGCCCTTCCAGTAGGTGGAATGCCAGTGTGAGTACTTGTAGCAACTTCTAAGTTGGCTATACTTGTCATTTTACATAGGCACCAAAGGCTGCTAAGCTGAAAGCTGCTAATGTTTCAGATATGAAATCACTTACCTATGAATATGATTCATATTTCAGATAGTGAAATAACTGTAAGAAAACTTTATTAAGGTCGTTTACACTGAAAAATGACATATATTGTTTGATTATATCACTCTTGTGAATTATGGGATCTACTTATGCTAGAAGGTCAGTTTTTCTCAACAGGTGTTGGCAATATAGAACCTTTTCAAATTATATGTATGGAAGAGTTGTATGCTCTGCTTTTAAAAGTTTAGAATTACTATTGGGGAAATGACCCTCTAGCTCAATCTTATAGGTGGGTAGGGCAGGAATAGGGACTTTGTTGTAATTTCCTGTTACTATGCAAATTTATTAGAATAACTGAACTTTAAGAATAGAGTGCAGAGCCGGGCATGGTGGCGCATGCCTTTAATCCCAGCACTCGGGAGGCAGAGGCAGGCGGATTTCTGAGTTCGAGGCCAGCTTGGTCTACAAAGTGAGGTCCAGGATAGCCAGGGCTATACAGAGAAACCCTGTCTTGAAAAAACAAAAAAACAAAACAAAACAAAACAAAATAGAGTGCAGGAGCTAGGTGGAACATGTCTTTAATCCCAGCATTCAGGAGACAGAGGCAGGTGGATCTCTTGAGTTTGAGGACAGTCTGGTCTTCAGAGCTAATTTCAGGACAGTCAGGGCTACGCAGAGAGAAACTATCTCGAAAAACAAACAGAAAGGAAGGAAGGGCAGAACATTTGTTATAATTGAGGAAGTCTATGGGAGAAGGAATGGTAATGAAGTCTTTGTTTATGTATATATAAACTTTTCTTTTAACAGTGGTTGGCACTTATCATGGATCCCAGGACCAGCCTCATCAAGTGCCCGGTAACCACCAGCAACCCCCACAGCAGAACACTGGCTTTCCACGTAGCAGTCAGCCTTATTACAACAGTCGTGGGGTATCTCGAGGAGGGTCTCGTGGTGCCAGAGGCTTGATGAATGGATACAGGGGCCCTGCTAATGGATTTAGAGGTAAGCAAATAATAAGGCAACTTCTGATTATTTTTTGCAGTTTCAAGGCTTTCCTGACTTGTAAGATGAGAAGTATATCTCAGAATTTTGAGAAAGTTACTTCTCTGCATATATATATAATATTATATATATATATATATATATATATATATATATAT
>NC_034592.1:87845800-87866190 GCF_900095145.1 Mus pahari | reverse complement strand
AAGAGAGAGTCAGATCTCGTTAAAGATGGTTGTGAGCCACCATGTGGTTGCTGGGATTTGAACTCTGCACCTTTGGAAGAGCAGTCGGGTGCTCTTACCTGCTGAGCCATCTCACCAGCCCTTTAACAGTTTTTTTTAATGACAAAACTGGGAAAGAAAAGTTTGAGTTGCTATACATGCATTGGTTTGTCTGAGTTAACAGTTTGTTTAAAGATTTTTTGTGTGTACACCCTTGAGAGCTCCAAGGTGGACAAAAAGTGTCATCCTTTAAGACATATGGTACTTAGATACTGATAAACAGATTGGATCGAGGCAGGGAATTCAAAATTAGTTTGAATTACTAGTGTGGCTTTTTTTTTTTTTTTTTTTTTTTTTTTTTTTTTTTTTTTTTTTTTTTTTTTTTTTTTTACTCTTTAAGAAAGCAGAGTCCTTGTAGGGAAAAGTAATTATTTTCTAATTCTAAATTCTAGGAGGATATGATGGTTACCGCCCTTCATTCTCGAACACTCCAAACAGTGGTTATACCCAGTCTCAGTTCAGTGCTCCCCGGGATTACTCTGGCTACCAGCGGGTACGTAATACAGGGTAACTAATTGATTGGGGTTAGTGTGGTGTCCAACATGCATTGTTACAAAATATGACTTTGGCTTTTTGTTTGTTTGCCTGTTTTTGTTTTTCTTTAAACATTAATTATAGATAGCCACTTAATATAGTTAGCTTAAAGTGACCTTCAAAATGGAACTATGCTGTATATATTCTTAAGCTTAAGGGAAGCTCAGTAAGAATAACTTAGCTGTAATACACTGGTGTCTAGAAGGAGTTATCTATTCTGCTAGTGGTAAGCTGTCAGACTAGATATAGTTAACTAAAACTACCTTTCCTTTCACAACTAACTAGCTTGTCTTTCAGGATGGATATCAGCAGAATTTCAAGCGAGGCTCTGGGCAGAGTGGACCACGGGGAGCCCCACGAGGTAATATTTTGTGGTGGTGATCCTAGCTCCTATGTGGAGCTTCTGTTCTGGCCTTGGAAGAACTGTTCATAGTCCGCATGTAGGTTACATGTTAGGAATACATTTATCTTTTCCAGACTTGTTGCTAAAGATTAAATGAAATGCTCTGTTTCTAAAATTTCATCTTGAATCCAAATTTTAATTTTTGAATGACTTTCCCTGCTGTTGTCTTCAAAATCTCAGAACATTTTCTCTGCCTCAGAAAAGCGTTTTTCCAACTGGAAATTTATTTTTCAGGTCTTAAAACCTGCTAAATGTTTTTAGGAAGTACCTACTGAAACTTTTTGTAAGACATTTTTGGAACGAGCTTGAACATTTATATAAATTTATTACCCTCTTTGATTTTTGAAACATGCATATTATATTTTAGGCTGAGAAGCCCTTCAAATGGCCAGATAAGTCACAGTTATAGCTAGAGAACCATTTAGAATTGACATAACTACTTGCAACTTGAACACTTTTAGGACCAGTGTTAGTGTTCTAAATACCAACATATTTCTGATGTTTAAACAGATCTCCCAAATTCTTAGAAACTTGATGTTACTAAAATTTAGAATGGCAAGTTTAAGAATCTTTAGTTTCACTTGGTTTTTCAAGTAATCAAAAATAATTTATTACATGGGCAGATAGTTAATTCGTTGAACAATTACAGGTAGCATTTCTTGTAATCTGACGTTCTAAATGGTTCTCTTATTGAAGGAAGTTAAAGAATTAGGTTTCGTATAGTTTTTGGCTGGCCATGACATGTATAAAATGTATATTAAGGAGGAATTATAAAGTACTTTAATTTGAATGCTAATGGCAATTGATCATTAAGAAAGTACTTTAAAACAAAAGGTTAATGGGTCATCTGGGACATACTGATTTGAAGTATTAAAGGTATTTGCATGTGAATGTGGGTTATGTTCTTCTATCCCACCTTGTAGCATATTCTATGAAAGTTGAGTTAAATGATAGCTAAAATAACTGTTTTAGCAGCATGTAAAAAGTTATTTTAACTGTTACAAGTCATTATATAATTTCGAATGTTATGTAGTTTCTTTTTAACAGTTTAGGTAAAAAGGTCTGTTCATTTTGGTGCTTTTATTAATTTGGATAGTATGATGTTACTTACTATTGAAATGTAAGCTAGCGTGTACATTAGAATGTGAGCTCCATGAGAGCAGGTACCTTGTCTGTCTTCACTGCTGTATCTATTCCCAACGCCTCATGACAGTGCCTGGCACATAGTAGGCACTCAATAAATACTTGTTGAATGAATGAATGAATGAGTACTGGTGGAATACTCCATTAGCTCTACTCTTCCTTTAGCCTAGAGAACATGAGCAAATTTGCATATGCCAACTCCAAGGACAGGCGAAACTTGAACACTGAAGAATTGCCCTCTTAAGCCTAATAATGTGCTGACAAGCTGCCCACATGCTTCTTGACTTCAGATGAAAGTCTGCTTGAAGGCAAAACAAATAATACTTGAAAGAAAAATCAAATGCCATTTTTGTCTTCTAGGTCGTGGAGGGCCCCCAAGACCCAACAGAGGGATGCCGCAAATGAACACTCAGCAAGTGAATTAATGTGATACACAGGATTATGTTTAATCGCCAAAAACACACTGGCCAGTGTACCATAATATGTTACCAGAAGAGTTATTATCTATTTGTTCTCCCTTTCAGGAAACTTATTGTAAAGGGACTGTTTTCATCCCATAAAGACAGGACTGCAATTGTCAGCTTTACATTACCTGGATATGGAAGGAAACTTTTTATTCTGCATGTTCTGTCCTAAGCGTCATCTTGAGCCTTGCACACGATACAATACTCAGATTTCCTCACCCTTGCTTAGGAGTAAAACATTATATACTTATGGGGTGATAATAGCTCCATAGTTAGTTGAAGTGACTTGGAAAAAAAATGCAAGATTGACTTTTTGACCTTGGATAAAATCTACAATCAGCCCTAGAATTATTCAGTGGTAATTGACAAATTTAAAGCATTTTCTTTGAAAGGAAGATGGAAGGAATGGAGTGTGGTTTAGCAAAACTGCATTTCATAGCTTTTCCCATTAAATTGGAGCACCGACAGATTAAAANCATACCAAATTATGCATGGGTCCTTACTCATACAAGTGAGGCTGGCTACCAGCCTTGACATAGCACTCACTAGTCTTCTGGCCAAACAACTGTGATTAAAAACACATGTAAACTGCTCTTTAGTAGTGGATACTGTGTAAGACAAAGCCAAATTGCAAATCAGGCTTTCATTGGCTCTTCTGGAAAATATGCATCAAATATGGGGTATAATNTGGATGGGCTGCTTCTGTGCTCAATGTGAACTATTTAGATACCTTTGGAACACTTAACAGTTTCTCTGAACAATGAGTTACATGAGGATTGGTCCTGTTTGTCATTCCTCACGATAATTGCATTGNCATCACTAATCCTTGGATCTTGCTGTATTGTTACTCAAATTGGTAATAGGTACTGATGGAAATCGCTAATGGATGGATAATCATAACACTTTTGGTCACATGTTTTCTCCTGCAGCCTGGAAGTTCTTGAAAAAGATATCAAATGCCTGCTGCTACCACCCTTTTAAATTGCTCTCTTTAGAAAAGCACCAGTATGTGTTTTAGATTCACTTCCCTGTTTTAGGGAACTGACAGGCAGTAGTTTCAGTTCTGATGGTATAAGCAAAACAAATAAAACATGTTTCTAAAAGTTGTATCTTGAAACACTGGTGTTCAACAGCTAGCAGGTAAAGAAATTCAACCATTGCATTGTTAGTGTCACGGACTTTGGTTATGTCTAGTAGATGCTTCTGAAATATTTTCATTTATCTTTTGTCTAATTTAACCCTGATTGAATTCTCTCCTTTTCTCAAGGAGACACTTACGTTCAAAGTGTTGCTTCTTTGCCTTAGGTGCATAGAGTACACAGTTTGGAGATGGAAAGGTTAGCCGTGACTTAGCCATATGTTCTGTGTTGGAATTTGTGCTAGCAGTTTGAGCACTAGCTCTGTGTGCCTATGAACTGAATGCTGCTTGTCCCATTCCATTTTATGTCATGGAGAAATAATTCCACTTGGTAAAGCAAAGGCTAAGTTAAATGTTATTTTCTGTACAGAAATTAAATTTTACTTTTAGCCTTTTGCAAACTTTTTTTTTTCCCAAGCCGGTAATCAGCTACTCAACAACAATTATTCTCAGATATTCATCATTAGACAACTGGAGTTTTTGCTGGTTTTGTAGCCTACTAAAACTGCTTAGGCTGTTGAACATTCCACATTCAAAAGTTTTGTAGGGTGGTGGATAATGGGGAAGCTTCAATGTTTATTTTAAAATAAATAAAATAAGTTCTTGACTTTTCTCATGTGTGGTTATGGTACATCATATTGGAAGGGTTATCTGTTTACTTTTGCCAAGAATATTTTGCCAGCACCCACACTTGTGTGCTTTAAACAACAACTGCCTGGGATGTACCACAACCATATGTTAGTTGTATTTTATTGGGATGGATAAAATGTTTGTGGTTTATTGGATAATCCCTAGATGATGTGTTATCTGTGTAGACTATAATTTTTGATATTAAGAAAGCAAAGTTGAAGAAAGTAAGTTTAGTATTGAATTTGAGTTCTGAAGTGAATGGAGAATGTCTCACATTTCAGGTTGCTACCCAGTGTAGGGCAGAAGGTGTAAAAGGTGTTTGTAGTTTGACCTCTATTTTTTAATTTGCTTATTCCTTTCAACAGCAGCATATAATTAGGTATTCTACTCTTGCAGTTCTAGTGACTTTTTAATGTCTCAATTCTAGACTATTTAAAAGCGATCTCACTGGACAGAGAACGGCTAGTCTTAAGATCTGAGTCTTTGTCACTCAGTATCCTGTATAATATGCAAATGCTTGTCTAGATGCAGACGACCTTTTGTTTGGTCAAGTGTGTATTTTACCAGGGTACAGGGAATTGATGGTCCTACATGTCTTTCAGTGTAGTAAGACTATAAAATATTTTGTACATGCACAACTAAAAGTATGTTTAGATATCACATGTATAATGAAATCTCCCCCCCCCTCCCCAGGTAGCATGCCATTGATGACTTTTTGCTTAGGGCCATTTTATTACCAGGGCCTTAATATTCCTAAAAAGAGATGATTTTTTTTCATCCTTTCTCTTCTTTTGATCATTGTATCTTGATATTAAAAACATGATCTTCCAATGATTGTAGTAAATTAACTTCTATAGTTCTTTTGTCTCTATATGTATACATATATATGCACTTATATGATGCTATTGTATAGAGACTTCAAGGAGACATGAAAATGTATGCTTATTCTCAGGTTCATTCACTAAGGTGCTTGGCAGACAACCAGTTTCTAAGTGCAGAATATAGTTGAGCAGCTTCATATATGTGCCAGGCAATTTGTTTTGTTAAAAGTTTCAGTGGTACATCTACTTAAGGGAAATGGGGTAAATGTAGCTTAGGCTGATCATACCCTTCATTCCAACCTTAAGCTCTCAACCTGTATCCCACTTGAGTTATTAAGTACTTTGGTTTTATCGAGTATAAGTTAACAGAAAAAGTAAATTAAGCTTTGCCTTTACTATTTTGAATTTATAAACGTTCTGGAAAAACTGTTGTATATTTCATTAGATTAAATTATATGAAAATGTGATTGTTTATTATAGCAAAGCCTGTGAGTTGCATACACCCTGAGGAAAACTCCTTACGTGCTCCTTGAAGAGAGAAGAAACGATTCCGGGTCTGGTCTTTTTAAAGAACAAAGCTAGACTACTGTATGTTCTCAATCTTGATACTAGAAGCACTGTACATTAATATACTGTTATGAAACTTCGGCCAGTTTTCCTGCATAGCCTACCTAGATCCTTCACTGTTGGCATTGAAAGTAGCAGGATCCCTGATGTACTTAAAACTTAAAGTCGGGTTTTGGTATATTTATTTGTAAGTATTAATTTCCTCTAAATACTGTATCTTTTTAGGGAGACAACCTGAAATTTATTAGCACATTTGGGTATCTTGCCAGGCATTATGGCCAGTGTTCAGTGGTGACAACATTACCCCTCAAGACACTGGAGTGACCCCCAGATGTGTGTAGTAACTGGCATGGTTCAACAGTGTGGTTAATGATAAATATATGACCTAGTCGGTATGATCTGGAAAGATTTCATTGAAAGATAATTCAGCTGACATAAGGATGAGGGGTGGCAAACTGGATAAAAGAATCAAGAGACCTGTGTTCCAGTGACTCCTGTTTTGTTTAAGCATTAGTAAGATCTGTCTGGGGAAAGTGGATAGGGCAGTATTCTTCCATGTTGTTTTTGTCTCAACATTTGGAAGCTATTGAAGGCTTTAAAATGGTGTGTGTATTGTTTGGGGGGTCAGAATACTAGGCCATCCAATAAAACTGCCATTTAAAAGACCTTCACTGCAGTGTTTAGAAGAAAAGTTTATGGGTCAATGGAATCTAGAAAGTGCATCATTCTTCAGAAATTGAGGTGTAAGTTGGAAGTAGTGAAAGGATTTCAGATTTCCCTGTCAACCACTGAGCATCCTGAGCTGCTCCTATAAGCCTTCAAGGATGGTTTCATCTCTGGTTTTACTTAATCCAGGTGACCTAATCCAGCCCTACCGTTCTGAATATCAATTCTTTATAGTTATTTTGTCTATAAATACCCAATCCCCTCAAGTTCAAAACTCACACTATAGTACTTGAATATTAAATGGCCAGTGAAATGGCTCAGCAGGTATTGCCACTTGAAGTCAACCCAGGCCAGAGTTTTGACTCCTGGGACAAAGGTGGAGGAAGAGAATTGTCTCCAAAACCCTCTCACCTGCAGGTGTGTAGTTCCATTCCCAGACCCATCTTGTCTCAGGCACATTTGATATTCTACACTGAGAATCATCTACACCAACTATTTTCAGTTCAACTACTTGATAGGGGCAGTGGGCAGTAAGTTGGAGCTATTTTTGTTGTCTTTATATATGTCAGGCCTTCAGTAAAATCACATGCTTCCACAGCATAGACAGCTCAGACATCAAGCACAGTGGCTACCCTTCTCCCGCCCCACATCATTCTAAATCTAATGGCAGTTGTCCGTCCCTGTTTGTACCTTGACTTGATGGTGTCAGATTTTGCAGTGACTAAGGGAATCCTAGCCATCTCATCTCTTCCTAAAATTCTAGTGTTTCCCCCCCCCCCCCATTACAACCGAAATCTGGGCTACTTATGCAGAATTGGCTAGCCCATTTCCCCACTTTTGTCCTCTTCCTATATTGGTTCCTTTAAAAAAAAAGGCAAGTACTCAAGGGTCATTAAGTTTTGTGTATTGCTTCTGTCACCACCTTATAGAACTTGTTTGCCCATTATAACAAAGTACTGGTAGTTTTATTAAGAGCATTTAGAACCTTAGTATTAAGTCTAGGGCCGTATTGGTGACCTACAACAGAATATGGCTTGGCATCGTGAAGTTTTTTCAGTGCATTGAAATTTAGATTGATATTGAAGTTGGTGCGTAAATTTGGGGAAGGAACTCCGTTTTAGATATCAGAACTTGTGCCCAAAAATAAAGGATAAACCGATTTCACGTGCCTCATGCTTAAAGGAAGGCAGACGTACTTACGGATATCCTTGTGGATGTGGTTGAGCCTTGAGACCCAATGTTGGGCTTTTAGTACACTTGGCATATGAGTCTAAGAAGAGCCTGCAAAGTACAGCGGCCACGATCGTGGGTACAAAGTCCACAGATGTTCCCAGACTGCTGCGGGATGGAGGTTCAAGTAAGATGAATTAAACGGTTACTGGCATAGTTTCGTATTAAAAGTAGGGAGGTCGATAAAACAGTACCTACGCTAGCAACAGCTATTGCCTCGTACAACCCTGCTATGGAGGCGCTCTTTAACACAGCTGCAGTGGACGAGTTCGTGTACCAGTTGGTAACACCAGATGCGAGACACCCGGATATCTAAACGATTACTTCCGCCTGTCATCAGGTTACCGGCCGTAAGTGGCGCACTGTTCCATGTCAATGGCGGCCGGGAGTGAGTGCGCAGGCGTGGCAGAGATCCGCGGCGTGCTCTTACGTCATCACTAGGCGTCGAACCTATGGAAGGTCCCATAGCTGTAGTGGTCCCCTCCCTTCTGAGCACTTACCCACGTGCTGTCTGCCACTTAAGCGGATTCCCGAGCAGCGGCGGCCCCGGGGTAGCTCAGCTGTGTAGGATTTTCTCCAGCAAACCCGTCAGCCTGCGTAGCAACTCGCTGTCTTCACGTGCTTCCGTTGTGCCGCTGCCTGTGTCGGCCGGAGCCGGGGCGCAGGTACTCTTTGGAAGGGCTAGGTCGGATGTTGAGATGTGCGTTTGCGTCTTTTACTGGCCGGTAGGGCTGGCTCGAGGATGGAAGCTTCTGAACCGGCTGGTACCCGTATCTTCGGACTCTTCTTCGCTTGGGCTGCCCAACAGACAAGAGACATTCCTGGTCCGGGATACTCTGACTTGCGGGGCTGGCTTCTCGAGCGCTTTCCGGGAGCGTGGCTCCTTCCCACACTCGGGCTTCTTCTCTCTGAGAGAATGGGTGGATGTCAAAACTATTTTCAGAGAAACTCGGTTCCTCGTAGCAGTGGTAGGCTTTGAACTAACGCGGTTTAGTCCCGGATATTCTACTCTTAAATACTGCAGTACGTCCATTTATTTGCGCTATTTAGCTGTCTCATTCAGGACATTTGACAGTGCACCTCGTGACGCTTGGTACCCGGTGCTGTGTGTACAAGAATGGATACAGCCGAATGAAAATGACTTGTCTGTCTGGTTGTGGTTGCGCATGCCTTTAATTCCAGTGCTTGGAAGGCGGAGACTGGAGTATTGGCGCTCGAAGCCAGCCTGGTCTGCATAGTGAGACTGTTTGAAAACAAAACAAAACAAAGCAAACAACAACAAAACAGAATACGATTCATTTTGTTTTCTGTTTCTAGCAATGCCTTCCTTACCTATTAGGCGTTTCTTGGCACCAGTAATCTTAGATCCTTCACTCTGGCCATTAATTTTACATCTAATTTTGTTTGTGTATAGTTGTATTTCATCTACCTTTAAAATTACTTTTTAGAATTAAAGCTTGTAGTCAGGGTTACCAGTTAATTCTAAGACTCTCCTACTATAACAAAAGCTAGACTTTTAACAATTAAGCTGGACTCTTTAACAATTAGGCAGCCATTCATTTTTTTGTAGGTGTTTATGTGTCTGAAAACATAAAGCTTACAGACTGAATGGATTCGGACTGGGGTAGAGCCGAGTGTAAAGCCTGTTTGTGACATCAGTGCCATGTCTTGTACTGCTTTCCCCTTAAACAGGCGCCATTTATTGTGATACTGTTTTGTGTTAAGACCTGTTAAAGCCCATGTTTAGGGAAGGAGGTTTTGTTTAAAGTGCAACAGGTTCCTGAATTTTAAAATCACATAGCCTGACACTCTAATACCAGGGGAGTGTGATTGATTTTCTTGATTTTTTTTTTCGGGGGGGGGGGGAGGCGCTATTTGTTATAGGTAATTAGATAAAATTTGCATTTTACAGGATGCTGGAGGAATTGAGTTTAGGGCTCCCCACAGCTAGGCAAATATTGTACTACTGTACACCCAATAACCCATATGGTACTTTTTAAAATTCTGTATAGAGCCGTTAGTGTGGTTTCTCACCCAAAGAAACACATTGAGTTATTTGTTTTCTCTCATTTTATAAGTAACATGAATTTAAGCTTATTATTATTATTATTATTATTATTATTATGTTTTAACTGTGAGTGTGTGTCTTGTGTTGTGTGGGGTCAGAGAAGAACTTTTAGGAATCTGTTCTCCCACTGGATCCCCGTCCTGGAAAGGGTCTGCTTGTATGCACAACCACTGCCTGGCAATTCTTTCCTTTTGCCATATGGATTCTGAGTATCAAATTCAGGTTCTTAGGCTTAGCAACAAGAACCTTTCCCTGCTGAGCCCTTTAACCACACATGTGAATTTTACAGAAACCGAACCATAAAAGACAAATGTCAAAATAAAATTCACTATTCAGAAATTACTTTACTTTTTTTTTAAGCGCCCCCCCCCCCCGTGTGTTATGTATGTATACAAAATGGAATTTACGGGGTCAGGAATGTTACTCAGATGGTAAACTGCTTGCTTGCTTAGCATGCTCGAGGCCCTAGGCTTGATTCCCAGCACAGCATAAAACCTTGTTGTGGTGATAAACACCTGTAATTTGAGCAATTCCCTGTAATCCTCATACTTGGGAAGTGGAGGATCCGAAGTTTAGGGTCATCTTGGGCTATATAATGAGTTCAAGGCCAGCCTGGGATACATCAGACTCTGTTAAAGTCTCTTATCTTGCGACTCTTCATAAGAGCAGTCAGTGCTCTTAAGTGCTGAGCCATCTCTCCAGCCCTCCTGATTTTCCTTAAACTCCTTGATGGAGATACTAAGTGCACTTTTCTGCTTACAGCACTTCACCTCTCTAGTCTGCAGATTATAAAACCGAGATCTATGTCTTTCCTGTGGCGTTGTTTGAAAATTCAGATTTTGTAATTTTTGTAATTAGGTTTACAAACTTGCCAGCACAGCTCCCACATAGGGCAGCCAGCCAGTGCCACTTGGATGTAACACAGAAGCCTTTCTAGTATTTGGTTCATCTGTATCTCCTTTATTTCTGTGTTAGTGATAGCTTTGCACCATGCATCGGAAGAAGGTGGATAACCGAATTCGAATTCTCATTGAGAACGGTGTAACTGAACGGCAGAGGTCTCTTTTTGTTGTAGTCGGGGATCGAGGAAAAGATGAGGTAAGAAAGACCTGGTAAATGCTTCCTCAGTTGTTTTGTGTCCTGTCCCAATGGGTTGGTGGTTATCCCGGCCTTTAAGGTTTCAGTACACAGAGTCATTGTGATCCCTTTGCCGGTGGAATATATAGTGGGGACATTTGTTCAGTACTTGGAAATGGTAAATTCTCTATATTTAGATTCATGAGTAGATGAGCCAGTATCTTTAGAACCCTGAAATGCTGGCTTGGCCTCAAGGTTACGCGTATGTGACCTAGCTTCTCGTTCCCATTTGGCTATTGCACCTTAGGTGTTTTCCTGCAGGTTAGTTTCTGTGTGTTTCAAACGAGGTCTTGGCCTGGCAGTCCATACGGTGTCTTTGACTCTTAGGTTTTGTGATTTTTGTCTTTCTTTTCAGGTGGTTATTCTTCATCATATGTTGTCCAAAGCAACTGTGAAGGCTCGGCCCTCGGTCCTCTGGTGTTATAAGAAAGAGCTGGGATTTAGCAGGTAAGCTTGGGCTTTGGACGTCACATCCAACTTTCAGTTCATACTTAGATAAATTCAGGGAGAAAATCTCTTGACTGTACTTGAGGATTACTTCAGACCACTGTTTCCCCTTAGAAGCCTTTGTACTTCCTTGCCACCCCTTTCCTGTCTGGCTTCTGCTCTGAGATCATGCTCACCTGGAGCTCATAGACATCCCTAGAGATATGATCCCTCCAGTAACAGCAGTTCTCCTGTTCTCCTCTTAGAGAGCTTTTTGCACCAGTTCACCATTACTAGACAGTTGGTGATTTTTACCTCTCCCTCCCCCTTCCCCTCCCCTTCCCCTCCCCCTTCTCCCTCTGCCTCCCCTCCCCTTCCCTCTTTCCTTCCTCCCTCTCCCCTCTCCTCTCTCTCTCCCTCTCCCCCCCTACCCCCTTTGGTTTGTGGTTCTGGGTATTGACCATAGTACATACATCATGTCTGCTTTACTACTGAGTTACATAGCTAGCCTCTTATTTTCTGAAGCTATAATGGTCAAGACTTCTGTTGGCAGAGCTGGAGAGATGGTTCAGTGATTAAAAGCACTTGCTGTTGTGGTGGTGCACGCCTTTAATCCCAGCACTCAGGAGGCAGAGGCAGGTGGATTTCTGAGTTCGAGGCCACCCTGGTCTACAAAGTGAGTTCCAGGACAGCCAGGGCTACACAGAGAAACCCTGTCTTGGAAAAAAAAAAAAAAAGTACTTGCTGTACAATCATGAGGACTGTAGTTTAGATCCCAGCCGCCACAACTTAAGCCGGGCTGCCTGCAGATAGCCTGCAGTTGGAGTTCCAAGGAGTCCAGTAATCTCGGACTTGATAAATGCACGCCCTGCACATGTATGCCCCAGGCTCCATAAATGTGTGCCTGTGTGCGTATGCTCACATAGGCACAGATGCAGGCACATAAATCTTGGAGGAAGATTGGCAGGAGAACTCCTAAGCAAACACCTGTAGGTACCTTTCGAATGCTTGGTAATATAAAGGATAAATCAGGGCCGCAGGAGTTAAGGCTGCAGCTCTGCTAAGGGTAGGCAGTCTGGAGCCAGAGCGCATGCCTCTTGTCGCCTCTCATCTCTGCAGGTCTGTTCTGTGCTTCCACATGGTGCCTCTACTCTGAAGGGGTTTGAGATGAGGTGGACAGTACTCCTTGGCAGATAATCCATCCTGTGTGGTTACTCAGTCCACTCCCTACCCTAGCTGCCTAGTACCTAATATTCTCTTGATGGGCCTCATCTAGCTCATTAGGCCTGTGCTGTGCCTGGCTCCTATGCTGAGGCTGCCGTTTCTACCCCGGACTTCAGCTGCTGAGATCCCTTGCTTCCTGTGTCTGTCTCCTTGAAGTTTTCTCCAGCACTTCTCAATCAGACTTTCTTCTAATGTAGTGTGACTGACTACCTTTCCTTTCCCTGTTGGGGCGATAAGCCTGCTTTATTAGATGTTTTCTTTCATTATCATTATTATTTTTTCTTTCTATCAATCTAATCTAATCTATTTTATCTGTCTGTCTGTCTGTCTGTCTATCTATCGATTGGTTGATCGACAGGGGTTTTCTGTGTAGTTCTGGCTGTCCTGGAACTTACTCTGTAGATCAGGTTGGCTTTGAACTCAAGATCTACTTGCCTCTACCTCCTGAGTGCTGGGATTAAAGACTGCACTACAACTTCCTGATCCTATTTTTTTAAAGTTGTATTGTATATGTGAGTGTGTGTGGTGAGGGGAGAAGAAGATAGAGGTATTTGTGAGTATGAGCATGCAGTGCCACCCCATGTGTATGGAAGACAGATGACAACCTTCTGGAATTGTTTCTTTGCTTCCTCTTGTGGAATCTCTCTCATGTCCCTTCACACAAGCATGGCTGCTTTTAATTATTAAACCATCTTTCAGGCCCCTCCATGCATTTTCAGAAGATTGAGTGTAAGATCAGCTATGTAGGTTAGAATTTTGTTTGAGGTACCTTGACTCTGGTTTTTGGCTTGGTACGTATGAGATTGTGTGGAGTCAGATAACTCTCGGTATTCTGGGAAGAGATTTTCTTTTCAAGTTTAACCCATCTGGTTCCATCTTTTTAAAATTGTTCTGTGGCCACAGTCTTCATGGTGGTGATTCTTGTGTGTAATACAGTACAGGCATGCAGGAACCTGGGATGGGAGGATTGATGAGTTTGGGTGGCATAGAGTCGAGATACTGTCTCAACCTGCAGGAGGGTGGGGAATCTATCTGTACCTCTTCTCCCTGCCACCCCAAGTCTTGATGTTCACAGCACCACCTTGAACGAAAAAGGACTTAAGGGAGGAGCCAGAAACAAGCATTTGTGGCATCAGTTCACACAGGAAGTAGAGGCCCACAGAGGAATGCCTCAGTTCTAGCTATTACATTTGGAAACAGTGGTTCGCTTTTCTTCAGCTAGGGCCGAGGGGATGTACTCATGACTAGGAACCATGGATATAGTAGCCTGCCAGCAGCCTTGCTTTCCCAGGCCCTTTGGGGAGCAGCACAGTAGTGGGATCTTTGGTTCCAGACTTTAGGTAATGAGGCATCTAAGTTTAGTTTTAAGCGTCACTTGTAGCCCTGCCCATTTCCCATCTTTAAAGTGGTCTGCTGAAGGCCACAGCCAATAGTGAGTAGTTCACATGTGTGTGTGTAGTTGTGTGCAGGTGTAGGTCAAAGGACAATTTGTGGGGTGGTTCTCTCTTTCCCCCTTTTCAGGGGGGCTAGGGTTTGGACTCAGGTTGCCATGCTGGCAAAGCCTGTCTTCTTAACCAGCACACCCCAGTGCACCTCCACTTTCCTTACTCCTTAAAGGGAAGGAGACAGCCACTGTCACACTTGCCCCCTGCTAAGTCCCCACTAGCTCTTTGGGCTGAGGATCACTGCACCTCTTCTGCCCCTGTTAATTGCCTTTTTTGGGATTATGGTATTACAGTCACCGGAAGAAGAGAATGCGGCAGCTACAGAAGAAAATAAAGAGTGGGACCTTGAACTTAAAGCAAGATGATCCCTTTGAGCTTTTTGTAGCAGCCACAAACATTCGCTACTGCTACTACAATGAAACCCACAAGATTCTGGGCAATACTTTCGGCATGTGTGTACTCCAGGTGGGTGTCCCCTTCCCCACAGAGTGACCACAGTGAGGGGAGAAGGCGCATGGAAGCGCCCCACCCCGAGCACTATCAGGAAGACTTGGCCACTTTGAAAAGGAGACTGGGTTACTCACCCTAGATAGAAACGATTTTTCCTGCACTTGACTAGAGATGGCAGAAAGTAGAGGGCTGCCCCAGCACAGGCTCCTGCCCACCATGCCTGACATAGTAAGGTCTGGGCCAGTGCTGTGTGCCTTGGGCTGCTGACACAGGAGAATTGTTTGAGACCAGCCTAGCCTTCATCAAATCAACTATAATCCACAAGCACTGTGAACTTGGGAGTCACCATAGAATCCTAGTCCTTGCTGAAACTAAGACTTCCAGCCTGTGAGCTGTGGTGGCAGTTACACAGCTGTGACCTCCATGTACCCTCTCCTAAGTAGATAAGTGCCCCCCCCCCATATACTCTCCTCAGTACAGCTTGGTGAAATTCTCCTCTGATACTTACTTTCTTGTCAGACAAATTAATCAAGCATGTTCTCAGTTCTGGTGGATGTTATATGATCTCCGACTTTATTTGATATCTATGACATTCCTTTCACCCCACCCTAAAATGACAAGATGTCTGCACAAATTCATACATTCTTAAATGTACTTGTTATATTCACACATGTACAGGACCATAACTGTGTAAATTAGAAACCATATGTCACGAATTGTAAGTTAAAAATGAGACTGGGCCTCAAGAAAAGGATTTTGTAGTTTTTCTTTCTGCATCTCTAGCAAGTAGCTCCACTGGCTGGCTTCTAGCACACCCGGGGAGCTGGAAAGAACATTTTACCTCGGTGTCCTGTACCAGCTCTTACCAGTCACTCAGATGCTGGTGCCTCTGGGCACCATTGCCCCGTGATGTACAGTTTTGTTTTTTCAGGTTGTATAGAAATGTCCAGAAAAGGCAAGTAAGATGCTTCTGAGAGTGCAGACATTTAGAAGACTTGCTTCACGTCTAAATCGTTTCCTAGATTATAATACCCAATCTTCTTGCACTCCAGGGGTGGATGGGCTGCTCCCCGTGCTCCCCTTGTTTGCTGGTGGGCAGATGTGAGGGGTGCAGGCTGGGCTTGTGCTCTGAAGCTCTCTGGTCGCTGTCCCGCTGTCTCTGGTCGGGCAGCCTGGAGGTGCTGTTGGTGTCACAAGCCTTTCTGAGGTCTGATTCCTTCTAGGATTTTGAAGCATTAACTCCGAACTTGTTGGCCAGAACTGTAGAAACAGTAGAAGGTGGTGGATTGGTGGTCATCCTCCTGCGGACCATGAACTCACTTAAGCAGCTGTACACGATGACTATGGTAAGAATGCACGCCTCTTAACTCTTAACGAAAAGCCAGCTGCTTTGGCTGTAGCGAGTGAGCACCTTTCAGTGTGTGGTCTACACAGCAGCGAACCACATCACCACAGACGGATCCTCTCCACCTGTGAGGAGGAGCTTCTGAGAGCCATGTTTGCTCTCAGGCAGTTAGAGTTCCACGCTGGTGAGGTTGAGATGCCAAGCAGCCTTTTTGTGTTTGTTTTGTGGTTCAGGACCTCACTTCACAGCCAGAGCTGGCTTTGAACTCTTGCTCCCCAGGTCCTAGCCCCCTCAGTGCTAGAATTGTAGGTGTGTACCACCACAAGCCTGGGACTAAGTTCGTGTGTTATTTATAGGGACTGTGTGTAGATTTCCTTACTGCCCCTCATCTTCTGGGGGAAAACAAAGTAATAGCTTCTAGTTCTACTTTAAAGCTGGAAGAATGTAAACCATAAAGAGAGGTAGGTAGGTAGCGCCCTTCCCAAACAAGACAATAAGAAGTGGGGCTCTACTGACCCACCAGCTCCATAGGGACTGCCAGGTCAGTGTTCCATCCCCAAGGCCTCGTGGCTCAGGCATGGGCTGCATCCGCCCTTGCATCTGATGAGCAGTGAGGTGGACTCTTCAGATCCTGAGGCTGCCTTCTGTCATTCCCACACCCGTGGTCCTTGCCGCTAAAGCCGCTCTGATACCTTCAGATATGGCTGGCACCACTTCCGCAGGACCTTTGCACTTGCTATTCCTTCTGGGATGTGCTTCCCGGGAATCTCTGCATGGGAATGACCTTCAACTCTTTGTCTTTTCTTTTCCAAGTAATAAGGTTACAAGTATGGACCACAGTGGTGGGCCACCACACCCTTTTAAGACTAGGTAGTTCCATCTGTCACGCCTTCATTTGCATCATTGTCTTAGTCACTGTTGTATAGCTGTGAGGGGACACCATGGCCTAGGCAACTCTTACAAAAGCCTCTAACTCGGGGTTTGCTCACAGTTTCAGGGGTTAGTCTATTATGAAGGAGAGCATGCTAACATGGCAGCATACATGGTGCTGAAGAAATAGCTCAGAGCTCACGTCCTGTGGGCAGAGACAGGGTGGGCCTGTGGTGGGCTTTTGAAGCCTAAAAGTGACATACTTCTTCCTCACCTCCTAATCCTTCTTAAATAGTATCACTGCCTGATGACAAATGTCCTAGTCAGGGTTACTGTTGCTGTGTTGCTGTGATGAAGCCCCATGACCAAAAGCAAGTTGGGGAGAAAAGAGTTTCTTTGGCTTACATTTCCACATCGCTGTTCATTGTCAAAGGAAGTCAGGGCAGGAGCTCCTACAGGACAGGAACCTGTAGCAGAAGCTGACGCAGAGGCCACGGAGGAGTGCTGCTTACTGACTTACTCCTCCTGGTCTGTTCCAGTCTGCTTTCTTATAGAACCCAGGACTACCAACCTAGAGGTGGCTCCACCCACAATGGGCTGGGCCCTCCCACATTAATCACTAAGAAAGCACCACACAGGCTTGCTTACAGCTCCATCTTAATGAGGCATATTTTCAACTGAGGCTTCCTCCTCTCTGAATACCCTAGCTTGGGTCAAGTTGACATAAAACTAGCCTGGGACAATTAAGCATTCAAATATATGGGCCTATGGGAACCATTCTTCTTCAAACCATAGTTGTGTTTCTTCAAAGCACTTAACGGCTCCCTAACATTACTTGTATTTTGTGTGGCCTCTGCTAGTTGTGGAACAGGGGCCTAGTTGTATTCCCCTGGCATGTATGAAGCACCCATTAGGTACTTGTGAATGAATGGCTAGATGGCGTTGAGTCCATGTTAGTTTATTTATTCATCCCATCTCCTGAACTTGCTGCTTGCTCATCCTTCCAGTCTGCTGTTCATCTCTGAAAGGCCTTCCCTGGCCACCTCAAGTACATGCATCTCCTCATTTGCTGTCACCACACTGCATGTTTTGTTTGTAACACTTATTTGTCTTTCACTGTTAGACCATAAGTTTTGTGAGATCAGAATTCTTGTGAGTTAACCAGTGTACGCACAATTGTGTCTGGTACACTAGTTGGCATGTACATTTAGCTGAGTTACGGTGCTGGATGAGCTGTGGAGAAAATGAGTGGTAGGTGAGGGGCAGTTCATGGGGTGGAGACCTTTCACATGGTGTCTGAAGCAGCACACAGGGAAGAGTTGGTCTTCTTTCTTTAGGGTTTGCTAGTGTAGTGTTTTATGTTGCTTTTAGAAGATTTTATCAATGGATGTTGTCTTGTTTTCTTAGGATGTGCATTCCAGGTACAGGACTGAGGCCCATCAGGACGTGGTGGGAAGATTTAACGAGAGGTAGGTCTACAGGCTGGTTCCCGAAGTTTCAGGGAGTCAGAATGGGAGAAATGTTTTTATCTTGGATCCAACAAGTTTGCTGCTCTATCAGAAGGCTGTAGTTCAGGCTTTTAAAATCTAGCAAGGCTTGCTTTGTTTTTGAGACAGATTTTTACTATGTTGTTCCAACTAGCCTCAAACTTAAAACTTACCCGCCTCTGCTTCCTGAGCTGGAATAGCAGACTGCATGCGCTAGCAGTGAGACCCTGCTAGTAGCAGCCTGTGACAGTAACTGGCGAAGAGAGAGGGCTGCAGGCTGGGGATCTTGTACTTAACCTTGCTGCTGGCTTGACTAGCTTTGGTGGCTTCACTCTTCTCTTTGGCTCTTAGTTTACTCTTCTGTCCAAGGGATGTTTCAACCGTCTTAATGCTGAACCCCTTAGAATACAGTTCCTCAGGTTGTAGAGACCCTCTCCCCATCATAAAATTATTTCATTGCTCCTAATAACAGTAATTTTGCTACTATTATGAATTGTGATGTAAATATCTGATATGCCACCCCTGTGGGGATCTTGACCCACGGGTTGAGAACCGCTGTTCTAGCTGTTGCAAAACATTTCAAAGGCTCCAACAAATGTGTGTGAGTCTTTACTAAGGAAAAATAATCAACATTTCCTAGACTTAATTGGCTAAAATCCCTCTTACCATATGCTACCTCTTAAAAGACGAGTGCTCTCTGAGATTCTTGTGGGAGAGTGATCCAAATCATTGTTTTTCAACCTGTGGGTCACAGCCCCTTTGGGGGCTGACCCTTTCAAGGGATTGCCTGTGAGCATTAGGACGGTTGAGAAGCATTGAGCTAGATCCTGCCCAACTGATTGTTTTCCTGAGTTTATTTTACAATGCAGTCTCATTTTTACAGGATCTTAGTAGCTAGTAAACCTGTGGATCATGACCCCTTGGAGGCTAAACAACCCTTTCACAGGGGTTCAGATATTTTGCATGTCAGATATATACATCATGATTCACAACAGTAGCAAAATTACAGTTGTGAAGTAGCAACAGAATAACTCTCTGGTTGTGGGTGGCCATGGCATGAGGAGCTGTATTAAAGACTCTCAGCATTAGGAAGGTTGAGAACCTCTCATTGCTTTTAAGCTTTGGAGGTGACTTTGCCCTCTAGGACGTTTGGCAATATCAGGAGACATTTGACCATCGTGACTCAGGATAGTGATATAAAGTGTAATTGGCTCTGAGCACACAGCCCTCAGTGGACAGAAAAGTCACCATGAAAAACCAAGATGCAGGCTCTACTGAGGCTAAGAAATCCTCCTGACCTGGATGAGCTCAGGGCCTTTCTGACTTCAACCTGTGGTCCTTTGGCTGAGTGTGGTGAGGGCAGGCGGAGAACTGTGCTGGTGACTATAATAGAAGCCTCTTTTCTTTAATGCCTTGGATGAGGAGTGGGCCAATTGATCCAGGAACAGTGGCACTTGCTCACAGTAGAGCTCACTTGTAGTGGCGCTTGCTCACAGTAGAGCTCCTGGCTGGCTGGGGTCTTGGTCTTACTGTATAAATATGCTTAGGTAACTTGCAGAGCCAGCTGAAGCATCTCATTGTGCCCCACCTGGTTTCTGATGTGATTTTCCTGAAGAAATCTTTTGAGTTCTTGCTTAGACAGTGCCTGCCTTTCCTGTCACCTCACCACAGCTGCCTTGTCCCTCAGGTTTATTCTCTCTCTGGCATCTTGTAAGAAGTGTCTGGTCATTGACGATCAGCTCAACATCCTACCCATCTCCTCCCACGTGGCCAGCATTGAAGCCTTACCTCCTCAGGCCCCGGTGAGTCAGGGTGAGAGGAACAGGGATCTGTTGGGCGTGAGGGCTTCTGGGCTGGGGCAAACTGCCTTCTCTTCTCTGACAGGATGAGAATCTCAGTCCTGCTGCTCTGGAGCTGCTGGAGTTGAAAGAGAGCTTGCAGGACACCCAGCCCGTGGGTGTTCTGGTTGACTGCTGCAAGACCCTGGACCAGGTACACATGGGTGGGTTCAGGCCTTCCCTACCCTGATACTGGTGGCACAAGGGTAAGGCAGTAAGCAGCACAGACCATGTTAGGACGTGTCAGCTCTGCAGTATCAGGGCTGTGCTGTTTAGAACCACAAAGAACCAGCCAGTGAGCTGAGGTGAAGAGAGAAATTGTGTGCATAGAGGATGATAGCCTTGTGTCCTTTAATTTCAGTTGTTTGTATTGTTTGTTGTTCTCCCTCTCCCTCTCCCTCTCCCTCTCCCTCTCCCTCTCCCTCT
>NC_034592.1:87756499-87845733 GCF_900095145.1 Mus pahari | reverse complement strand
CGGTTTCTCTCTGTAGCCCTGGCTGTCCTGGAACTCACACGGTAGACTATGGTGACCTTGAACTCCGATATTCATCTGCCTCTTTCTCCCAAGTTCTGGGATGAAGGGTGTGTGCCACCACCATCCAACTGATTAAAAAGGTTTTTGCTTATGACTTGTATAGAAGAGTGCGGGGGCTTTAGGTTTGTTTTTACTAATGCCCCATCTAGTGTGAGTCTGACTTGTGGGGATACTAATAGTTTGAGTGGAAACACCAAGGTTTATTTCTGTGCTGGCTAATGTGGCCAGCTGGTGGTTTATGTAGCTTCTGGGCCATGATGGTTTGCTGGTTAGCACTGCCTGAGGCCTCTAAGCTACTAAACGTGCAGAGTTCCACCCAGCCTTGGTCAGATGAGGAACACAGGACTCTTACCCTCCTGATAGATAACAGCTTTGGTGATACCTTCCACCAGTTGCGATGAAGTCCCAATAGGCTGTCTTCCCTTTTAATTCTGAAAGCACAATTAATTATAAGCTCTTTATGCTGACTAGTTGCAGCCCCCATGTTGTTTTGAACTACTTCTGGTCTAGTGAAAGAGAGGGAGTGTCAGGATTTGAGAGAAACTGTATTTCTTGGAACAGCATTATCACATAAAGGAAGCTTACTCAGGAGGCCGAAGCAGGGAGGTTGCAAGTAGTTTAGTCCAGGCTGGGCTATATAGTAAAATCATTTCTCCAACACAGGGAAGGAGGCTCAGTAGAGTGCTTGTGTAGTGTGCACAAAGCCCTGTGATCAATTCCTAGCAATGCATAAACTGGGCATGGTGGTGCCTGCCTGAAATCCTCCTGCTCCAGAGGTGGACACAGGAGGTCTAGAAGTTCAAGGTCATGCTGGGCTATCATGAGCTGCAGGCCACCTTGGGATACATGAGACCGTGACTTTAGGGGAAGGGGAAGGAAGCCATGCAAAGCAGCCAGCTAGTACAAGATGAAAGCACACACAGCAGCAGAATAGGAAGTGCATCTCGGTTGATTCTAGCTGTTTGCCAAGTGTGATGACATCTGCCTGTATTCTGAACTTGTCCAGTGGCTGGCAGGAGGTCCTGATGCCAGCTTGGGCTACATAGAGCAAGCCACTGTCTCAGTCTCCCAGAAAAAGCTGTGGCTGTTCTATCCAGGAGCTGCTGGAGCAGATAGTGGGCATTAGAAAGGGTGTGCCACCAGTTGCTAGTGCTACTGACGGTGCAGGAGGATGTCTGCTTTCTGGGTTTCTCTACAGTTTTGTATATTTGTCTTTTTCGTGTTACCCTTTCACTTTAGATAAATAAGTTAGGATATATTTCAGTCTAGTTATTTTTAGCATTTGGAACTTCTCCTCCCTAAAATTTAAAAAGTAAAATGTCATTCAGCAAAGACCGAGTTACCACACTTGATCCCTCAGGTGTCTCGGCAGGCACAGCTTCCTTCCCTCCTTTAGATCTCATCGGGGACCCAGGTTTGGCCTGATTGCTAGTGTGGCTCCCATTTAGAAGTTATTCCCATTTAGTGCCATGTACTTGGCTGCATGCCAGGCTTGGCGGTGAACAAGGTTCCTGCTTCAGAGCTCATGCTGTTTATATGAACCTGTGGGTATCTTATATGTAGATATCCTGCATATTACATTATGATTCATAACAGTAGCAAAATTACAACGTTATATTTGGAGTTCACCTAACATGAGGAACTGTATTACAGGCTCTCAGCATTAGAAAGGCTGAGAGCTCCTCTGCTTTATAGGATGAGGCAGATTCTGGGTGGAGGAAATTAGTTTCTTCCACTAAATCATGGGGTTTAGTGGGAAGAACTGTGTAGAACAGAGAAAAAGGAAAGGTAGTCTAGAGGTGCGGGCACATCAGAATGATGCGTCCAGAGACATGGGTAAGGGTGGAAGAGCTAAGCCTTCAAGGAGTTGTGAAATGAGTCCCTGGGCAGAATGGTCAGCAACTGCATAGGCCTAAGGCAGGAGTGTGGGTTGGGTTAGGGACCAGCAGGGAGGCAAGTGGGGCTAGCAGCAAGAAGGAGGTGGGCGTGGGGGATAGACGTTATTAAATGACACTAGGAGAACTGGGAACAGTGGAAAGCTTTGTGTGATTTTTGCACACGGTGGTAGCATTCCAAACTTATAGAGGGATCTCTGGCTGCTGAGCTCACTGGAGGCTATGGTGGGATATGGGTTGGAGCAGGAAGAGTAACCCTGAAGCTGCTTGCTGTTATGATGGAGTTAGCTGGAACAGGAGAGCGGCTGTGAGCAGAATTGGAGGGCTGTGAGGAATGGCTAGACTGTTTTGAAGGTGTCACCAAAAGGAGGTACTGGAAAGTCAGGGTTGGGTGAGAAAATGGAGGGTATGTTTAACACAGAGTTGGCCAGTTAAACTCCGGTGGGGAGGCTAGTAGGTAGGACTGTTTTACGTCAGCTTAATGTCTGAGATGTCTGTTGTGTAAATGGATCTGTATGGGATCTTTGTAAGTACCTAAGAGTATGACAAGTAGGGGAGAGAGAGGTCTGCAGTGGGGATAGAGACTTGAAAGCCTGGAGGGTACTTTGGGTCTTGACAAAGCTGAGGAGCGGATCAAGGCATGAGAAACATTGGCACCGAGCAGGGCTTTCTGGCCTGTAGGAACTGATACCCTTTTCGTTGTCCTCAACGTCAGCCTAACCTCTCCACGACTGGCGATAAGAGCCGACCCTGTACCCTTTCTGGACATTGACATAATGCTATCTTTGCACAGGCCAAAGCTGTCTTGAAATTCATTGAGGGGATCTCAGAAAAGACCCTCAGGAGTACTGTTGCCCTCACCGCTGCCCGAGGAAGGGGCAAGTCTGCGGCTCTGGGCCTGGCTATTGCTGGAGCAGTGGCATTCGGGTAAGGGTTCCACATGGTCAAATCAGGAACCTGGTGGAGTTGTCTCTGGGTCCTCATCGAGGCTGGCCACCGTGTGACTTCTGTCAGGGTTGTGGGTATTTGTCTGGAAGCTGCAGCACTGCTCCCCTGGGCCATTGGGAGGCACTCTAGGCAGTACCAGGGCCCTTTTGTTTGCTACTTAAGTTGAACAGACACAAATGCAAAGAAAACCTGTCATCATAAGAGTGTCTGACTAGCTTTGGTGATTGCACAAATACAGGTGAAATACGTTAAGACCTTGGTTTGTGATGGGCCTTATTTGTTTTCAGTAAGGTATTATTTTCTGTCCCTGGCCTGCGTGTGCTTTGCCAACCCAGATGATGGACATACAACTTTGTACTACTGTGCCATCTTCCCTGGAGATGCTTACAGAGTCTGTGGGCACTTATATGTGGATAAACCAAGGCCCAGGGAATTCTGATTACCCAAGATCCTCCAGCAGGTTGCTGCTGGAAGAGCTTTGGCCTCGGCCCCAGCACCACATAGCTTCATAGTTTGGAAACCTCAGTCTAGCTAGTGATGAGTGTGAGGCTGCCCTTCCTGTCAGGATACCGGATTGGCAGCAGCGTGTGGGTTCTGCATGTGGACAGCTATTCTTGTAGTCTGCCACTTGGTACCCTTGACACTGATAAAGTAGCCCTGTGTCAGGGCTTGCTACCAGCGCATCAATAACCTGTTTGTCTTGGTTTTGAAGATGTGTCTACTCAGGTCTTGGTTGCTTTCCTCTTCTCCCAAAAAGTGTCCTTCCCTTACCCTGCTGTTGTCTCTGGTTATCACTTGTGTTGACAGAAGCAGCCAAAAATGATTCCTTAATTTTATTTGCTTCTTTAGAAGTTTCTAAGTCTCTTAATTCTAAACCACCTCCCCCATTTTTGTTTTGTTCTACAGGTATTCCAATATTTTTGTTACCTCCCCAAGCCCGGATAACCTCCACACGCTGTTTGAATTTATATTTAAAGGATTTGATGCTCTGCAGTATCAGGTAAAAAAGTCATATAGACTGTTTGCTTTAATGCAAACAGTTCAGACCAGTAGTCTGTGGAATGCTTGCTTTCTCAGTGGTAACTCTCTGAAACTTGTCATGGGTTTGACTCTTTCTTTACTAGGAGCACCTGGATTATGAGATTGTACAGTCGCTGAACCCCGAGTTTAATAAAGCGGTGATCAGGGTCAATGTGTTCCGAGAGCACAGACAGACTATTCAGGTGAGGCTCATCTCAGACCTGCTCTGCAGGCCAGCCAGGGTCGTGCTGTGTGGACCTAGCTGTGTGGGGTTTTCCCAGTCGTGTGATTGGTTTGCCCTGACCCAGCAGTGGTGTGTGAGAAGGCTGTTGCAGATTATCAGCACCAAGTGAGGATGGCATTCAGGTCAATTGTGGGGAAGTGATGTAGTTGGATTGAAAAGTTCAATTTGTCTCTGACTGTGAAAGGAGTGGGATTGAGAGTATGCCAAAGAGTGGAAAAGGTGGTTCTCATCAGTTCAGGTTTGTTGAGTTACTGTGGGTTTTGAGACCTACATCTGCAGCTGGAACAATGGCATCACCATTTCAAAGGAAAGGAGCTTTGCAGAATGTGCTGGGTATCGTTGTATTTTGCCAGTGTCCCGTTCACCTTCTAAACAGCATCCCTGGAAAGCGCCACAGATCTCTGTAAGCCCAGCTGCAGGCCTCAGTGTTGCTCGGTCTCTGTGATTACAGAGGCACAAGGCTCACTGGCTCTTGCTGGACAGATTTATTGATTGCTTTTGACATTAGATTGGAATGGGAAGTGAGCCAAGTAAACTTGGCAGTTTATGAGCCTTGAATCTTATGCCTGCAATGACACTGGGTGGCTCTGTCACGGCACACCAAGGCAGATGGTGACACCACTGTTTATGCCTTTTGCCTGTACCCTAGAGTATCTGTTAGTTTTACTAGATACCCACCCACTCCCTTTTAAAAATTCTGTGTGTGGGTATTTGACTGCATATGTGTCTTTGTACCACATACATGTCTGGTGCCCTTTAAGATCATAAGAAGGCACTGGATCCCTGGAACTGGAGTTAGAAATAGTTGTGAGCCCCCAATGTGGATGCTTGAAGTGAACCTGGGTCCCATGGTGAACAGTCAGTGCTCCTTGTTGCTGAGCCATCTCTGAAGCCCCTGGGTCTTTTTCTAGTCTCTTCCTTCTTCCTTCATCTCACTGCTGCCTGATTCCCTCAGCTGGGGGCAGGGGACTGCAGCTAGTGTGGGGCGGGTCTTGGGGCTAGGGCAGGGTATTGGCTCTGAGAAAGTGTGTCCTTCTAGCCTGGAGATTGAGCAGAAGAGTATTAGGTTAAAGCCAGCCTGCTTCCTGGTGGCTGCTTTCTGTAATTCTTTGAAACGCTTATTTAGTTAAGAATCAAGTTGTGGGGTCCCATGGAAGATTTGTGACCAGAAGCAAGTAAGGCAGATCTCCCCCCCAGCCCCCCAGGTCACCTCCAGATCAGCCCAGTCTTGCTTACTTTCTTACCAACCTTCAGGCCTGCAGGAAAGCGCCGAGACCAGACCGTGGGTGGCCAGCGTGCGTGGCCAGCGTTCTCGGTGCTGAGCTGCTTTGGCTGTGTTTGTGTCTATGAGCAGGCATGCTGTAGTGCCCTCCAGCTGCCCACCTTTCCAGCCTGCATCTGCTTGCCACATCTCTAGACTGAGGCTTGCAGGTCAGGTTGATGGACTCACTGTCAGATGAGGGGCTAGAGTTTGTGTTTGTTTTCCAGGACAAGGATAGACTTGCTGCGCTTTAGATCTAGCTGTGTAGCTGTCTACTTTCCTGGGATCTCCTTTACAAAATTTGCTACCTTCATATCACTTTTTGGTTTGAGTTTTTATTTTAAGCCTCACTCATGCTGGGTACAGTGCAGCAAACTCTGGAGTTTTAGTTTTCTTTGTCTTTCAGTTCACTGTCCTCCTGTCTCAGCTTCCTAAGTGTACAGATCACAAGTGTGAGCCATCACAGCCATTTTTGTTGCTGTTGTTTGGTTTGGTTTGAGCCAGTCTCCCTGTGTAACCCAGACTGGCCTTAATTCACTGTGTAGCCCCAGGCCAGTGCCAGACCCTCCTGCTTCAACCCCGACATGCTTGTAAGAGCCTTGTCCAGCCTCTCTGGGAATTTGGGTTTTGCAGTTTACAGACTCTTGAAGTTGGATTATCTTGAATTATTTTAATTGGTTATTTTTATTGCCTCTGTGGCCATTTAAAAACAGCAGAAAGCCCTAAAGAAACTGATGGATTGTTTGTGTATTTAAGGATGAGAGAGGTGGGGGAGAGGAGGGGTGGGAAGACAGTGGATTTAGGAGAGAGGAGCTGCAGTTCAGGGTTACTTTTGGCTACATAGAAAGCTTGAGGCAAGCTTGGACTACATGGCAACCCCCTTGTTTCCCGAATCAAAAGGAAAAAGAGTAGTTGGAGGTTGCCTACCATCCCAGAGGTTGGTGATGTCAGGGCAGAGAGGACGAATCAGAGACCTAGTGCCACGTGCAGTAAGAGGTGTGCCACCTAATCTGAGGCTGAAGAAACATGAGATGGAAAAGAGGGAAAGGAATGCAGCCACTGTCAGTCACTCTGTAAGTCAAGCCGTGGACAGTATGACCTTACCCTTGTTATTCACCTTACTGTTTACACAGTCAGCTTGCTTCTTCCTTAAGCAGCAATCGATCATGTTTTCCTAGTGTCTGTATGTGTGCATGTTGTGTTATGTATATTTATGAATGTGTGTGTACAGATGAGTGTATTGTGGAGGCCAAAGGTCTGCATAGGGTGTCCTCCTCGTTTGCTCTCCACTTTAGTTTGTGAAGTAAGATCTCTCACTCACTGAACTTGAGTTCCCAGGTTTGGCTAGACGAACTGGCCAACAAGCCCCAGGCAGCTCACCTCTGTCTTCTGAGCATGGGGGTTGCAGGTCTGTGTGTTGTGCTTTTATGTGAGTGTTGGGCAGGATCTGAGCTCATACCCTTATGTTCGTGCAGCAAATGCTTTATTGACTGAGCCATCTCCTTACCCTCTTCCCTGTTTTTGTAGAAAAAAGAATATGAGGCTCTGTGAGATGTCATGAAGTCCTACCTCATGGTCACGTAATCATGGTTGAAATGTCTGGTTCCAGGTGTCCAACCTGAAGCTCATTTCATTCTTGAGCTGCCAAAAGTAGAAAGTGGGGAGTTGTGGGAAGAGTGGAAGGGGACAGTGTGGTGGACAGATGGGGCTTCTCGATGAGTCATTGGTCCTCACCTGGATACTGTAGATTTAGATGGCTACATTTACAATCTGTATCTTTTCCCCACAGTACATCCATCCTGCAGATGCTGTGAAACTGGGCCAGGCTGAGCTGGTTGTGATCGATGAAGCTGCCGCTATTCCCCTCCCTCTGGTGAAGAGCCTGCTTGGGCCCTACCTGGTTTTCATGGCATCTACTATCAATGGGTAAGGTACCTGGTGGATCTACCTGGTTTTCATGGCATCTGCTCTCAGTGGGTAAGGTACCTGGGTGGAGGTGTTTGTCACTCTTCTCTGTGATCCTGCAGATTAATAGAAATGTAAAGAATGTGACCTGGCCACGAAAAACTGTTCAGCATCACTAAGTCTTTGGGAAACTCTTGCTCTTTCTCGGGCTTCTTCACAGGGAGCTACCTCATAAACTGTCACTCCCCTCTGGTTAAATGTGTCCTGAGACACTGAAGAATTTTGCTTAAAAAGTGCCAGCTATAGCAATGTCCTGTATCTTAGAATGTACCTCCTATATCTTAGGATATAGAAATGTAATATTAAAATAGATATAGTTAGCATTAAAAGGGGCTTATACTGTTCTTCTTAAAACTTTAAAATAGAGTTCATCTTGGTATGGAAAAATCACAGAAAATAGTTAGCAAATGACAGGGAAAGTGTTGATAATAGAGTGCAGGCTTAGTGTCATCAAGGCCTTGGCCGAGTCCCTAGCACCTAGAAAAGAAGTGTCCAAAAGTAGGTGCTGGGGAGCTGGCACAGTGTGTAAGAGCGCTTGCTTTGTTAACTCCAGCATCCACACAGAGAGCTGGACATGCTGTAACCCTAGCATTGGGGCAGGTGGTAGGGCTTGGGGACCAGCCGGGTGGATCTGGAGAGCTCACTGTGAAGCCGTCCTGACGGGGTGGTGGGGTGGTGAGCTTCTAGTTAGAGCCTGTCAAGATGATAAGCTGAGAAGAATGAAGGAAGAGAACTCCCAAGAACTGCTCAGGTTTCCACACGTGTACACATGAGCTCATGCAAGGGTACACAAACAGACCACATACATAGATGGAAAGAAATGGAAAGAAAAGTGCTGTCAACCAGCTCTGTAGGTGTATTGTGTATATGTTCTGGACACTTATTTTTCTTTCCATTTATTTACTTGTTCTGTTTGTTTTGAAACAGGGTCTTAACTCTATAGACTAGGCTGCATTGAACTAAGAGATTTGCCTGTCTCTGCCTCCCAAGTGTTGGGATGAGAATTGTGTCTCCACACCTGACCTTCTTTTTCACTTTGAACAAAAACAAAGTTTACATATTGTTGTTAGCAGACTGTATGTATTGTGAAATCTCCCCGGGTCAATAAATATGTGTATTCAGTGAAAAGATTTCTGTACAGAAGTTACATCTTCACAAAAGAATTCTGTTTCAGATTTATTATTATGATAATTTAACATAGAAAGTACTTAGATAAAACTGATTTTTACCTTTAAAGACAGCTTTATTGAGATAAACTTTGCATTTTATATTGCTAACACATGTTAAGTCTATAATTCACAGTTATACCACTATGTTCATGACAGTCAGTTAGGCTTCCATACTCTGTAGCCGGGAGTGTATACAGCCCACTGTGTATTTCTACAGGGTGGCTTGCTCCAGGGTTCCAGATAAAATGGAATTGTACAGTATGTGGTCTCTAAAAGACACCTTGAATATTACATTGATTTGTTTTACATGTGTGTGCATACGTATGCCATGGCAAGCATGTAAAGGTCAGACAAAGGGCAGCTTGTGGGAGTCTGCTGCCTCCTCTTACCTTGTGGGTCCCAGGGATCAAACTCAGGTCTTTAGCCTGAGGGGCAAGTGCCTTTCTTTGCTTGAGCCATCTAGCCACTCAGTGTGTGGTCTTCTGTGATTGACCTTTTCACTTTCTCTAGTGCTCTCCCTCTCCCTCTCCCTCTCCCTCTCCCTCTCCCTCCCTCCCTCTCCTCACCCATGGAGCTGTGCCAGTATTTCTTTCCGTTTTGGGCTGGATGATGCTCTGCTGTCTGAGGTGCCCTGCTAACTCCCCTGTGAGAGCATTTGGATTCTTTCTGTTTGGCTATGAAGCTGGTGTGTACATTTAAAGAGTGATTTCTGTGTGAATTTGTTTTCACTCTTTTTGGACAGGTGGCTGAGTAGTGTTACTGGGTCAGGTGGAGACTGTAACCGTGTGACACGTGACTGGATTGTTTCCCAGAGCAGCTGCACTCTTTAATTCCCAGTGTTTCAATTACTTGTGGCCAAGAGTGATCCAAAAAAACTAAATGGGAAAGCGAGGAAATAATTCATGTTTTATATAACTTGAATTAGACTATACTGTTAAAAAATTAATACTAATTACTGCTGTTTGGTTACTGTTATAAATTAAACTTTATCTATAAAGTTTATAACTATATTGATGCATATATAGGAAAACCATGGTATGCATATGGGATTCAGTTGGAGCTATGGCATGTTCTCTGCTGACAGGGGTATGCTGTGTGAGGATTGTGAATTCTCCACTTGTGTATCCTGATGATGGTGGCAATTTCTGCTGACTGAAGTAACGTCTCACTTTGCTTTCATTTGCTCCCCCCCCCCCATAGTTCATGATGCTGAAGATCCTTTTCTCTTCTCTATCCCCCCCCTCCCTCCCTCCCATACTGGGCGTTGAACCTAGGCCCTACCTACCACATGCTAGGCAAGCTCTCTGCCACTGGCTTAGGCTAGGCTGCTCAGCTTATTTTTCCGATTGAGTTAGTCGTCTTTGTATTATTTATGAGGCGCAAGGTTTATATTCTAGGCACAAGACCCTTAATCAGTACAGTATTTACAAACATTCTCTTTCATTTTGTTGGTCTTTCGCTCTGGACAACATCTTTTCAGATATGAAAGTTTAGGTGTTGCTGCTTATATTTACTCATGTATTAAACAACCTTTTTTACATTTATTCATTGCCTGTGTATGTTTATGTGTGTTGTAGTGTATGAGTGGAAGTCAGAGGACAACTTGCCAAAGTCAGTTCTCTCTTGTATGCTAGCTCTAGGGACTGGCTTCTGGTTGTCAGGTTTGGCAGTAAGTGTCATTACCTTGCTGGCCTGAATTAATTAATTAATTAATTAATTAAAAAGGATTCCTTTGGAGGAATTTGTTCTATGGGGTGATAAAGAGGAATGAAATACTTCAACCTTGTAGCTTTTGTTCATTTTATATAAGTAGCATCTGGCTAAATGCTTAGCCGTGGAATATGGTTAATGAGCACTATGAAATGATGTAGTTGAAGTGGAAATTCCCTACAGGGTGTGCCCTGGGGCCATTTGTGCTTGGGACTAACAACAAGGAGGGCTGCTCAAAGGTGGATAGCTGGCTCAGTGAGCAAATTATAATGGCTTAAGTGTGTGTGCTTTTTCACCTGATGGTTCTGTCCAGAGGTCAGAGGTCAGCCCTTAGGAGTCAATGCTTTCTACTAAGTGGGTCCCAGGGTTTAATCCTAGGACACTAGGCTCGATAGCAAGTGCTTTCCTCACTGAGCCATTTCACTGGCCCCGGATCAGAGGCTCAGGTCTATGCTGTCACTCTTGCCTTACATCAATCACCTTTTCATTTCACTTTATTTATTTATTTATTTAAATTTTTTTTAGATTTATTTCATCTCACACGTATGAGTGTTTTGCCTGCATATATGTCTGTGCATCATGCACATGCCTAGTGCTGTCAGAGGTCAGAAGATGGTGTCAGATACCCTAGTACTGGAGTTATAGATGGTTGTGAGCCACATGTAGGTACTAAGAACTGAACTCAGGCCCTCTGCCAGACCAACAAGTGTTCTTCATCTCTGAGCTGACTCTACAGCCCTATTTATTTATTTATCTATCTATTTAATCTGTGAGTGTGTGTGTGTGTGTGTGTGTGTGTGTGTGTGTGTGTGTGTGTGTGCAGGCGTGAGCAGCTGTGAATTAGGTCAGAGTCCCACCTCAGGTATTGGTCCAGCCTTCTGCCTTGTTTGAGATCATCTCTTGTTTGCTGTATACCAGGCTAGCAGCGCCCCTTAAGCTTCCAAGGACTCTCCTGCCTTTGCTCCTATCTTGTTAGGAACGTGGGATTCTGGACATATACTACCAAGCCTGCCTTCATGTGAGCTCTGGACTTCCAAACTCAATCCTTACGTTTTTATGGCATCACTTTACTCATAGAATCATCTACCCATCCCTATCTCACCTCTTAGGTGAAAATAATAAAAAGAATCACTTGGCAGGACATTGGAGAGATGGCCCAGTGGTTAAGAGCACTAGCCTCTTTTACAGAGGATTCATTTCCAACATCCACATGGTTGCTCAAAACTATTTGTAATGCCATTTCAGAGGATCTAGCTTTAGTTGGCACTAGGCATGCAGTGGTACACATGTGTTTACATGTAAGCAAAATACTTATCACATAAAATAAAAGATAAACCTAATAAAAGAATCACTTGAGTGGTGGATTTGTTTGATTTTGATTTCCCACATGGGAAAAAGTCTCAGTTCATGTCTTCATATAACTTCGTTTTTTTGTTGTTTTGTTTTTTGTTTTTTCCGAGACAGGGTTTCTCTGTGTAGCCCTGGCTGTCCTGGAACTCACTTTGTAGACCAGGCTGGCCTTGAACTCAGAAATCTGCCTGCCTCTGCCTCCCAAGTGCTGGGATTAAAGGCGTGCGCCACCACCACCCGGCTTTCATATAACTTCTGTTAGCACCGACCATTAGACTGTGTAGCATTGCTCCAGTTTCACTGGCTAAATGCCTCATTGACATTATCTTTCAGGCCTAATTTTCAGATCACAGTTCTATGAAGTGTGTAGGGCAATCCTTTGGGGATGAGGCTTAATGAGATCAAGTTCTCTACCCAAAGGTACTAAATTCACACTAGGGCTTGAATCTGAGCCTGTATGCTTCCTAATCAAATTGCATCTTGGTTCATCTCCTAGGCTTTTCCTTGGGACATTTGTGTGCCATACTGGAAGTTCATCTGGCTGTCTGCATGGAGTGTAGATTAGGTACCTTATTATGTCTGACTGCCTTTGTCTTTCTCCTAGCTACGAGGGCACTGGCCGGTCACTGTCCCTCAAGCTCATTCAGCAACTCCGTCAGCAGAGTGCCCAGAGCCAGGTCAGCACCACTGCTGAGAACAAGACCACAACGACAGCCAGACTGGCCTCAGGTACCTAGCAGGCCTATGACCATCCTGCCCCAGGACCTCATGGCAGTACTGAAGCTTGATGCTGCCTGAGAGTCCTAGGAGGTGACAGCTCTCCTGAGAAGACCTGTATGTAGCCCAGTGGCCAGTAGAAACATGGCTTATATCTTTGGATCCCTGGAGCCTTTTTGGTTCTTACTCTAAAACGTGGGTAGGGTATGTTGACTTGTTGGTAAATAGTCAACCCCAAACACCTTAAATTACCCACTTGACATTCTTGAGCGACAGCTATTTGGACATCGTGTCACAGATAAAGTGCAGGATTTCTATTGTTGTTAGATGGCTGTGAATTGAGTAATTGTTTCTAATCGTGTGTGTTGTGGCTGACAGCTCGGACATTACACGAGGTTTCCCTTCAAGAGTCAATCCGATACGCCCCCGGGGATGCAGTAGAGAAGTGGCTGAATGACCTGCTGTGCCTGGATTGCCTCAACATCACCCGCATCATTTCTGGCTGCCCCTTGCCTGAGGCCTGTGAGCTGTATCCTCTGTGTCTCACCAGCCCTGTAGGGCTGTAGCAGTTAGAGGAAGGGTTTGGGCTGGGTACAGTGCCATATACCTGGAGTCCTTGCCCCAATTTGGGAAGCTGAGGCAGGAGGACACTGTGGACCCACCATTTAGGTCCAGCTCAAGTAAAACAGCCAGCAATGAAATCTCTGCCTTTTTAATTTGAGACAGGGTTTCTCTGTATAGCCCTGGCAATCTTGGAACTCACTCTGTAGACCAAGCTAGCCTCGAACTCACAGAGATCTGATTGGTTCTGCCTCCAAGTGTAGGGATAAAAGGCATGCACCACCATTACCTGGCAAGATCTTGCCTTTAAAAGAAGTTTCTTTTGTTGATGTTGTTTTGTTTGTTTGAGGAACATTTTTGATTTTGTTTCTCAGGTTTCTCCACTGTAGTTTCTGTTTAGAACCCTGGACTTCTGCTCCCAAGCTGGGGGAAAGCTGTATTTTTTCTGGTGTATCTTCTTTTGAGTTCCCTGTGATTTATTTTCGTCGCTTAACTCCAGGCCAGCTACTATATTAACAGGGACACCCTCTTTTGCTACCACAAGGCCTCTGAAGTTTTCCTCCAGCGGCTCATGGCTCTCTATGTGGCTTCTCATTACAAGGTAACTAACTTGCTCTGACATGCCCTTTCGCAGGGAGCAGTCCCCAGGCCTTCCCACCCCTCCTGCTACTCGGGGATCCAGGTGGCCATTCCACTGGGACTTGAGTGTTGAAGCTGGCAGGTCGAGTGACCTTACTGGAGAGGTCACGCTTCCCTGTGAGCTCGTATGGCTTTGGACTGTGTGGGAGCTCACGGGTGAGAGCTGGAGAGGTGGGGCAGCTTGTGCTACTGAGCTAAGGAGCAGGGAACCTGCGCCTAGAGTACTGAAAGCCAAGAGAATCTGGCAGGCTGAACGGCTGCCTCCTGGGGCCCAGGTATGGCAGCATGTTCATGAACGCCCTTGATGGGAGGCTGAAGAGCTAGTGTTAATATGGTGGCATGCTTTCCTGAAATAGCAGCCTTTTCTCCGGAGAAAGCTCACTTCTCAGGTGTGAAGTAAATAGTGTCAAATGACTACTGTTCCATGACCTCAGTGTTGAGCCCGAGAAGACAAGACAGTAGGTGTTGGAGGCAGTCTCACTGCAGCCATTGTGAAGAGTCACCTTGCCACAGTGACAAAGAGCACTTTGCTAGGTGTCCAAGTCGCACTTGGGTTTGGGAAAGGCAGAACTGCAGTCACCATCGATTCCCAGTCGGGCCTGTGAGTGAAGGGTTGTAGGCGTGCATCCCACTGACCATGTGTGTGCCCCACAGAACTCTCCCAACGACCTGCAGATGCTCTCGGATGCTCCTGCTCACCACCTCTTCTGCCTTCTGCCACCTGTGCCCCCCACCCAGAATGCCCTGCCTGAAGTGCTTGCAGTTGTCCAGGTACAGAGCAGAGAGCAACATGGTGTGGCATTGGTTTGGGGAACTATTGGGTATTAGTGTGGCTCTGGAAGCTGTTGGGTCCTGCCGTGGGTCTGGTGGGTAGATCAGTTGAGGCAGGTGATGGTATGCACTGGAGAGAAAGCTGGGTAACACAGCACTGGCTTATTTCTCTTTCTTGCACACATGAGTAGTGTAAACTTAAAGGCTACATGGAGAAAGATGTTTATCATCTGGTGTGCGCGTGCGCGGCGTGTGTGTGTGTGTGTGTGTGTGTGTGTGTGTGTGTGTGTGTGTGTGTGTGTTTGTGTCTATGTCATTTTTTTGCTTTCCCTAAACTTGGGATTATAGATGCCATACTTGCAGTGTGTCAGTGTTCACAATGTATTGCATAGTGCTTTATTTCATGTTTACACAGTATTTGTCTTGCCACTTTTCTGTTTTGGAATTTGTGCTGCTCCATACAGAGCTGTGTGTATCCTGTGTCTTAACTGATATGCGTTTAAGTGATACATTCCACTTGACCTCTTTTGGTCTTGGGGTTGGGGGATGTCAGTAAGTTCATAGTAACCTGCCACATCCTAATGAGGTCACGTGGTCAGTGTGGAGCCTGAACCCAGGGTGAGGAACAGTGCTTAGGAAACTTGGTTTGGGATCTGTCTGAGATGATGCTTGGGATTTGGAGCAGGAGCACGCCTTCCTTGCCTTGGTTTCCCCAGGTGTGCCTTGAGGGAGAGATTTCTCGTCAGTCCATTTTGAATAGCCTCTCTAGAGGCAAGAAGGCTTCTGGGGACCTGATTCCATGGACAGTGTCAGAACAGGTGAGGGAGCGGCTGCCCCTGCATGTCTGATTGTCAGGTTATCTGACTGTCAGGTTGTCCGTGTTGCTAAGTCACTGGTTTGCTAAGTCACTGGTTTGCTAAGTCACTGATCTGTGTCTCCCACAGTTTCAAGACCCAGACTTCGGAGGCCTTTCTGGTGGACGGGTTGTTCGAATTGCTGTTCACCCGGATTATCAAGGGGTAACATGTCCTCTCTTCTTTCAAACCTTGTGTGCTGCTGCTCAGTGAGCTCCTGGCAGCCCTTAGAGGAGGCGTGCCTAGCTGTCGGAATAAAAAGATGGATACACCAGTGACATTTTAGGTGTACTCTGCTCAGGAGAATATAGCCAGAGCTTGTGGGTGGGCAGGTGGACAGGTTGTTGGTTCTTTCCCTACCTGTGTTAGAACGTAGGACTTGTTGAACCAGGTTGTTTTTCTATAACTGCCTTCTGTCTCTTTGAAAGCCACACGGAGGAGTCAGCTGTAGAGCATCCCTTTCTGGCAGTGGCACTGCCAGCCACCCTTAGGTCCAGGTTGCAAGTGGGTTGTGGTGGGAGGGCTAGCCTAACCTAAGAACCCCACTGTGGTTGGCCCCAGAGCCAGCTTTGCCTGCAGTGGGTTTTATTGGTAGCTTTTTTTTTTCCAAATGCAGTTTGACCAGGAATAAATGCTTTAGAAGTAAGGCAGAAGGAGCTTAAACAGACTGAGAGTCTTCCCTCTGCTGTATTCTTGTGTGTGCTCATAGATGGGCTATGGCAGCCGAGCACTGCAGCTGCTGCAGATGTATTACGAAGGCCGGTTCCCTTGTCTGGAGGAAAAGGTCTTGGAGACACCACAAGAAATCCACACCGTGAGCAGTGAGGTAACTGTGTTCTGGCAAAGCCAGTGTCCTGGGGCTGAGAGGGTGGTTCTCTGGGCTCTTCTCCATTTGGGCAGCCAGCCACTTTCTTCAGCCTACTCACCAGTGTCATCTGCTGCTGCAGCAGACACTCCGGGAGTAAACGTGCTTACTAGTCTGCAAGCTGGAGGACTTCTCCCCACCAGCCTCTGGCGGCAGTAGCCCACATCGCAGAGTTCCACTTTGCCTTGCTTAAGGCTGCCTGTACTAGTGACGAGCCTTCACACGCACGTGCTTGGTGGTTTGTGTAACGTGCCTGTGCTTGTGGGCTTCGACTTACATCAGATTCAGGAGGGTTACTCTCCAAGGTCACAGGGGTGTCAGGTGACAGAACCACAACTTCATGTTGCATTTTTAGAACCCTGCCCCTGTCCCTTCTAAAGTGTATTAAACATTGCTAAATTGGTAGCCTTTCCCTGCATTTGATCTTGGGAACTCGGTGATTCCACATATGCTTCGGCCTATACCCGTGGTGATCACTGGACTCTTGGGTCCTATTTGAGAACGTTAGGGACACAGAAGAAGCCTGTTTTGTTGTGTAGTGCACTGGATGGCTTGAGAACACCTCTAGCCTCTTGCTTTGCTAAGGGAGAATGTCTTCTTCTTAGGCTGTCAGCTTGTTGGAAGAAGTTATTACTCCCCGGAAGGATCTGCCTCCCTTACTCCTCAAGTTGAACGAGAGGCCTGCAGAGCGCCTGGATTACCTGGGGGTTTCGTATGGGCTGACCCCCAGACTCCTCAAGTAAGTGCCTGCCTGTCCTCTGGAGCCAGCCCACGGCAGTGGAAGATGACAGTTCCGTGGGTGGTGTCTCCCTTTGCAGCTGGGGTCTGTGTCGCTGTCTGCTGCTTCCTCCTGTTCCCCCCAACCCCCCCCCCCCCGCGTCCCTTCTGCTGTCCCTCCTCCTGTCCCTTCTGCCTTTATTTCTCAACTGCTTCCAGGAGGCATAAATGGTGACACCCCCCCCCCCCTTTTGTAGGTTCTGGAAACGAGCTGGATTTGTTCCTGTCTATTTGAGACAGACCCCAGTAAGTGAGGCCTGGGGTAGAGGAGGGGTTGGGTTTGTGTTTGCAGTTGACACAGAGCCTTGGCTCCTCCTGGCTGTGCCCTGGGCAGGTGTTTTTGTATTTGTCTATCAAGGTGTTACTGTGATGGACAAACAGCTGTCCTCGTTCAGAGGCGGGTTGGCACAGAACGATTCCTTCCTGACATCCTTGGCTTTGTGCTCCATTTTCACATGGCAGGGGTACACGAACTGATTTGTCAGATTGTAGATTCAGTCCTGCAGGCTGGAGTTCCCTAAGTGTGTAGAACAGAACTGAGTGCAGCAGATGATTGGGAGGGTGAGAATCAGCGGTGAGTTCCTGGAATGCAGTTAGTGCCTGTGGGAAACAGCCAGTGCATGGGGAAGCTGGAAGTTTGTTTTCTAACAGGTAGAAGCAGCAAGCAGTGGACTACACTGGTGCTCCTCAGGGTGCCAAGTGCTGGTTGTAGCATAGGGGCCTGGCCTGCAGCTTAAACCTGAACCAGATGACTGGAAGGGGCCAGAACTGAAGAAGGTGGTCAGGGATAGAGACAGATGGAGCTTGGGGAGAATTCTCATTTTTAAAAAATATTTTTAAAGATATATTTATTTATTTTATATATAGCATTCTACCTGCATTTATGCCTGCACACCAGAAGAGGGCATCAGCTCCTGTTACAGATAGCTACCATGTAGTTGCTGGGAATTGAACTCAGGACCTCTGGAAGAGCAAACAGTGCTCTTAACCACTGAGTCACCTCTCCAGCCCAGCATTCTCATTCTTAAATGGAACTTTCAAGCTGTCTAGTTCACCACACAACAAAACATAGGAGAAGTTTCTTGGTGGGTTTCAAACAGGACCCTAAGAGTTCAGTGATGATCACCCTGGGTACTCAGCACAAGTACTACCTTCATTCGTTCCCTCCTGCTCTGTGGCACTTGGTATCTCCAGGTTGTATGTGCGTGCTGAATGGATGCGTATTTAGAAGCTGCTGACATCACATAGAGCAGGAGGACAGGTGGCTACTGGATTTGATAGAACTGGTGCTCAGATGGAGTGGGGCTTGGTACAATTGGTGATAATGGGAGGTGCGGATATAGGCATGAGTAGGCATTGTTTCCCAGAGGGGAAGGGAGCAGAGAGCAGGGTAGCTGTGGGGTGTGCATGAGGGAGGATGTGTTGGGTGGAAGACCCTTGACCCTTGTTCACTGTAGAGACTATTTACAGGGGATACAGTCAGAGAGGGCTGACCACAGGGGTGCAGGCCTTGTAGGGGTCAGAACACTGAAACCCAGGATTTAGAGGTTTGCTAGCAACTCATCCCTCACTCCAGGAGGGTAATGGTGAGTGTGAGTGGAGCAGTAAGAGAGTGAAGATGTCCAGTCGCTTCTGTTTTCAAGGCCCACAGTGCTGAAGCGGGCAAGTACATGTGTCTTTTGGAGAATGCAAATCTGGTATTCAAGTTTGGTGGTGAATGTCCATTTAAAGTCTGGCATGTGGCATGGAGACTTCCGTGCGGGCTGGCAGGGAGCGGAGATGGGCTCGTGCCTGTCAGCATACTTGTCTAGATAGACAGATGCTCGCAGCAGTCGCTTGCAGGGAGGATGTAAATCTGTGAGCCACAGATAGGCCATAGGCGTCCTTTGACCTTGTCCCTTTGACCTTTGTCCTTGTCCCTTGACCTGCTTGCTCTGACCTGTTGCTGCCGTTAGATGCTGCCATGCAGTCCTGAGAACTTATTTAGTAAAAGGTCCAAAACTCTGTAACCTTCACCATGTCAACCCCTAGTGAAGCTTGAAGCATCCAGCGTCTGAGGCCAGCATAGGCTATATAGCAAGACTGTCTCTTACACAAAGCATGTATAAACACACCGGCTGCCAGCTGGGTGTCTCTTGAGTTTGTTGGGAAGTTTCTGCTTTATAAGGAATGAAGTTCACAGACAGGATGAGGGATTGAAGCCTGCCTTCATGGCCTTGACTTCAGAGTTTACATGAAAGGAGTGGGTGCAGAGCAGAAGTCAGGCCTGACCTAAAGACCTGCTGGGCCTGCTCCAATCCCATGGCCTCTTAGGAGGCTGCCTACCGTGCGAGCCCATGGGGGCAGGGTGGGAACACCAGGACATTGGTGCCAAGCAATAATGTGTGTCCCCTAGAACGACCTGACTGGAGAACACTCCTGCATTATGCTGAAGACACTGGCCGATGAGGACGAGGCTGAGCAGGGAACTTGGCTGGCGGCATTTTGGAAAGGTAAACACCAGAGGAGTGGAGAGGGGACAGTGAGGTGACAGGCCAGGGCACCTGCAGACTGCTAACTGCCTGGCTGTGCCCTGCAGATTTCCGAAGACGGTTCCTGGCCTTGCTGTCGTACCAGTTCAGCACCTTCTCTCCTGCCCTGTCTCTGAACATCATTCAGAACAGGAATGTAGCCAAGTCAGCCCAGCCAGGTGAGCTGTCACCCCAGGAGCTGCTCTAGTCCACAGTCTCCATGCTGCCTGCTGCTCCCAAGCCTCTCTCCTGCCCAGGCTGTGCCTCGGTTTCGGGTGTAAGAGAAGTTCATACAGTGCTTAGCTATGGAACCTGATTGAAACCTGGGCTGTGAGGGGAACTAGCTCAGTCTCTGGGACTCTGTGTTTGCGTATTTATGAAATAGCACCAAGAATATGTCTTCAGCCTTCTGACTGGTATATAGAAGAGCTATATAACTATAAAGCCATATAGCTTTATAAAGCTAGAAAGCATAGAAATCATTGTCTAGTTGGATGGATGAAAATTTTAAAAATTGTATAAGAGATCATGAGCAGTCAGTCATTTTGTTCTATTAACAGTTACATTTATATATATATTTTTATGTGTATATCCGTGGCTACGAATATGTTCTTATGTGTATATTTACTTACGTCTTGTGGGTTGTATTTTGATGGGAAAATCTGGGTTCTTTGAGCTTTTGTAAGGTGACCCTGGAGAAAGAGTGACAAATAGGGAAGAGTGGAGGCGTGTCCTTGGAACGTTAGGGCACGAGGGTCTTTCTTGGACCTAGCATATTGGTGGTTGTCTGAACTAGCAGCCTGGGATTATGTTATTTGTACCTGGTGCCTGTGGAGGTCAGAGGGCGTCAGATTCTCTGGAAGTGGAGTTATAGTTGGTTGTGAATTTCCACATGTGGGTTCTGGGTTTTCTGCAAGAGTAGTGAATGTACTTAACTGCTGAGCCATCCAGCCCCTTCCTGGATGGCCTTGTGTGCTGTGTCCTATCCGGTGAGGGCTGCAGACTGCCCTGACTGACTGGTGGGCTCTTGTTGCTTGTACAGCCCTAGGCCGGGAACATCTGGAAGCACTTTTTCTCCCCTATGACCTGAAGCGGCTAGAGATGTACTCTCGGAACATGGTTGATTATCACCTCATCATGGACCTTATCCCAGCCATCTCCCGCTTGTACTTTCTGAACCAGCTAGGGGACCTGGCCCTGTCGGCTGCCCAGTCGGTAGGTCACCTGGGACTCCATGGGGGAAAGGGAGGACAGTGGAGCTGTTGGTGCTGGGCCCTTAGATGAGTGCTTGGAAGTAGCTTTGTGCCTTTAGCCCTGGCCCATCCTCACCCTGCAGGTCGAGGTGAGCAATGTGGCTGTATTGTTAGCAAGCAGACTGCTATACTTTGAACCCACACTCTCCCCGCCACCTTGCCGCCTTACCAGAAGGCCAGGCTATCCTGGACTTGGGATGTATGGTTTTGGGGTTTTTGTTTTGTTTTGTTTTGTTGTTTTTTTGTTTTGTGAAGTCAGTGTTTTTTGGGACAGTGTGAGCTAAAGTGCATTTTAGGAAGGAGTGTTCCTGCCTTAGTTGCAGGATGGAAGAAAAGATGCCAACACCCCCCCCCCCCCCCCCGCTGTTCCCTGATCTCGGCTTCATCAAATGGGCAGAGCCCTTCTAGGCTGTTGTAATGCGCAAGGCTGTCTTGGAAGCCAGTCCAGCTGATTCTCCTTCCTCCAGGCTCTTCTCTTGGGAATTGGCCTACAGCACAAGTCCGTGGATCAGCTGGAGAAGGAGATTGAGCTACCCTCAGGCCAGTTGATGGGGCTTTTCAACCGGATCATCCGCAAAGTTGTGAAGGTGACCGTGGACCGTGGGCAGGATTTTGGTCTTTCCAGTAACATAACACATCCACTCTTTGTTTGTAATAAGTACTAAAACTTAGATGTGTTTGCACAGATCTACACACACACACACACACACACACACACACACACACGGTGGGTGTGGGTGGGTGGAGTGTCAGCCAAAGTGTCTGAACTGGGTTTCTTCTTAGAGACCCCACTGCTGGGATTTGTATATCCTCGGCCTGTTTCTATGCTGTACTGTGATCAGCTATGTTCCTAATGCCTGGAGCATTGCTTTGAGTACTTTTCTTTAAGACACCAAAGAGTGAGTGACAGATCACTGCTGCTCCATCTTTTCTTCCCTCCTGTGGTGTTGTCCTTGTAGCTGTTCAGTGATGTGCAGGAAAAGGCTATTGAGGAGCAGATGGCAGCAGTGAAGGATGTGGTCATGGAGCCCACTGTGAAGACCCTGAGTGATGATCTGGTATGTCCCTGCTTTAGAGGTCCCAGTGTTCCCCTGGGCCACTGCTAGCCTACAGATGTAGACCACCCTCCTCCGCTGCCTCGGAGCTGTCCTGCAGGCTGGAGGTGCTGATACACATCAGCCTTGCGCTCCTGTCTCCTCAGGTTGAGAGGTAGGAGAGTTGTTCAGCTCAAAGCCAGCTTGAGCTGCTGTTAGAGAATTTCAGGTCAGCCTGGAATACAGAACAACTGAAGGATTGGGTCCTCTGCACTAACTTAACTAAGTGGCACTCTGTAGGTTCAGAGCTAGTGTGGTTCTCACTGAGTGTGTGAGTGTGGGAGCCTCGAGGCTATTGTTGCAAACGTTGGTTACCCTTTGGATGCTTTTCCAAATGCGTACTTTATAGGTGGGCATACTGTGAAGCTATAGTAGCTGCTCTTAGTGCTGTGAGTGTTCCTCAGGAGGGAGTGTTTCCTCCTGCCCCGCTCCTCCTCCTCTCTTACCCCTGCTCTCTCTGGCTGTGGACCACAGGATGAAGCAGCAAAGGAATTCCAGGAGAAACACAAGAAGGAAGTTGGGAAACTGAAGGACATGGACCTCTCTCAGTAAGCCCCTCCTGCTCTCAGGGAATCAGTTCTTCCCTGGCCTCCACGGCCTGCAGACTTTGCTAGAGGGGTCCTACCGCACACCCCGCAGGCTCATAACTGTTACACAAGTACCACAGCTGAGACCTTCGCAATCTGTCTCATTCCCAGGATCCCAGAGTTCTTGTCACTTTGGGTTTGTGTTACTGCCAGGCCCCTCCAGGAAGAGGAGGCTGAGTAGACCTTCTACCTGGGGTAGTCCCTTCCTCATGCTTGTTGTCTTCCTTGTGTTCCTGTGGAGCTGTATTTGTGATGTTTCCTTTCTACCCACCCCAGGGTGACAGATCTGGTGCTTCAGGCCTTCCCCCGTAACTAACTCGAGGCTGGGAGCCACAGAACTTGTCTGCAACCAGATCAGTGGTTGATCAGATTGAGCAGTACCATAAGGCCATTTCAGGGTGTCAAGCTGGTTTCTCTTTGATGTGCCAAGACTGCTTTATCTGAAAGAAGTGAGAGGTTGCAGAGTGGGTCGGTGGAGGTTGGGGGACAGGGGCTGACAGTGAGGACAGTGATGACAGGTGGTGGTAAAGGTAGCTGTGGCACACTGCCTTCCCACTGGTCCCTGGTGACCCCTTTTCCTCCACTCTTGGTCCACCAGGTGGGACTACACCTGGCTGTCTGCCTGTCACCCCCTCTGCAGCTTACTGCTTGTGCGGCTCTGGTGTCTCCTGGGTTGGGCATCTTATCACTTTCATATTTTCTTTCCAGCAGTCTCTCTTCTGACAGGCTTTGACATTCCCCTCTTCTTACAGATATGTAATTCGTGGGGACGATGAAGAGTGGAATGAAGTTTTGAGCAAAGCAGGGCAGAATGCCTCCATTGTTAGTTTGAAAAGGTAAGGAAGGGCCTGGTGTCCCACACAGCTGGGCTTTGTAGCTGCTCCTGGGAAGCAGGAGGCAGGAGCAAATACTGAGGGAGGTGTCATGGTGTCATGGTTCTCTCGTGAGTTCTCTGGGGCCACCTTGGTAGCACACCTAAAGCAGCAGTGCCCGAGGCTTGGGTCTCTTCCTTCCTGTACTCAGCCCCAGGGACGACAGGGCCGGAGTTGGGCCAGGTGTGTCCACTGCAGAGTCTGTCATGTGGGTCACCTTGTCCTTCCTTTGGGCCAGCAGTTCTCAAAATCCTTGGTCTTAGGACTCTTTTATGCCTTAAAAGATGGAACCTTTCTTTATGCAGCTTTTTGTAGCTACTTTTCATAGAAACTGAAAACCATTTGTTTGAAATAAATAATAGTATGGGCTTGCTTTTAAGTTTTTGGTTGTGGGTTTGGTGTTTTTTGTTTTTGTTTTTGTTTTTGTTTTCTTTTTTCCTTGCTGGCAATCAAGCTCAGGGCTTTATATGCTAGGCAAGTCGTTCACCATCCAGCTAAGTCTTGAGAAAGACCCAGTTTTACTTTGGCCAGTCTCATTCATACTGGGCCACAGCTGGCTTCCGGTGTCTGCCTCTAGTTCTTGTGGTACCCTCTTACCTTGTGCCTTCTGAGAGACAATGTAAGTAAGAGACAGAGAATGCAACAGGCAAGGAAAGGATCAGAATTAAAATAGTTTTCACTTCCTTGGCCACCTCAGGCATCCTGAGGTCACTGAACACCGTTCGTTTCTTCAGTGTCTCATCTGCAGAGTGGTGCATTTTCATATAGCAAATGTTAGTGTTCCCTCAGGACTAGCAGGAGAGCCCCTGTGCCCGGGCCTGTACACATGAGGCTAGCATGGCCGCTTCGTGCTTGTGGGAAGGCTGAATTGTTGGCACCGTCATAATTACCAATGCGATTCCCAAAGAGTTTATGACGTGGAACGTTCAGGTTAACAGTGTCTGTGGGATGAATCTCAGAAAGTCAGGTATTGCCCCTCTATCTCCTTATGTCACTCCAGGATTTGGAGGGTTCTGGTGCTGATGGCAGCCACACCTTCCAGGGACCTCTGGCCTGCTGTCAGTGTGTCCTGTGGTTTGAACAGTGTGACAAATGCATTTCGCTCTATGCCAGTGGTTTTGACTATCACAAAAGGCCTGAGGATAAGCCTACTGTGAGAATCCTGGCTCTGAGCTCTGCAGAGCGAGCCTGAGCTCAGTTCCCACTGCAATTGCTACTGGGAGCCTCGTGAGTCACGCTGGCTCCCATCCCAGGCGCTCAGATGAAGTGAAGTGCACACAGTAAGCCTGCCCTCTCCTGAGGCTTGCCTTTGGGTTGGTTGGTTGTTTTGTTTTGTTTTTTGTTTTAAGATTTTTTTTTATATTATGAGTGTTTTGCCTGCATGTATGTGTACATGTGTGCACCATGTGTATGCTTGGTATCTGAGGAGGCCAGAAGAGGGCATTGGGTCCTCTGGAGCAGGAGCTATAATAATTAAGAGCTACTGTACGGACACTGGGAACTGAACCCTGTGCAGGAGTAGTGCTCTGAGCCATGCACAGTGGTGCACATCTGTAGTCCTGACACACAGAAGGCAGAGACAGGCAGGTCTCCGAGTGTGAGGCTAGCCTGGTGAGCTCTAGGCCAGTGAGAGCTACGTAGAAAGACCCTGAAGACCCTGGCTCAGGGAGGAAAGAGAGCAGCATTTGCTCACTCAGTCACTGAGCCGTCTGTCTGTCCAGCCTCTGCCTGTCCGTCTCAGTGGTTCTCCCATGAGGTAACGATATTAGTGGTCTCCATAGGGAGTCTGTTTCCTGGGAAAAGGCCATTAAGAGACTCTTATCTCCAAGGGCTTCTAACAGGCAGGTGCCTGCTCAATCCCTGTGCTGCCCTGGCATGAGGCTTGCCAGTGACTCCCGAGTCACGACTACTGGGAGTTTGGCCACTGGTTTAGGAAAATTCAGTTCATAGCAGTGAATTAGGAAGGACGCTGGCTTTCCTTGAAGATCCCATGTTTGTGCTAAAAACTGCCTCTGGGGTCAACTGCCTCTGGGGTGATATCTAGGGGCTCCATGCAGTGGGCATGATTTCTGTCTGCCACTTAGGTACCTGCTTGAGGTGTTGGGACAGGAGTCCATTCAGTATTCTGAAGAGAGCCTGGGCTACTCCACAGTTGGTCAGGGTGGGCCTGTGTGACGTGGTCCCAGGCCTGCATGAAGCTGTCTCTAAAGGGCCGCAGAGAACATGTCTAGGTGTCTGTCGGGTGAGGGTGATTTTTCAAACAGCAGCTTGCAGTGTTTCAGACCTATGATGTTTAATGCTTTCTGTTTCTGTCCTTGGCGGTGTGTTTTTTTCCCTCCAGCAACAAGAAAAGGAAGCTGGAAACAAAACAAGAACCCAAAGAGAGCAAGAAGTTGAAGAAGAAAGATAACAACAGAAAGGATATGAAACTGAAGCGAAAGAAGTAGTGAGGCGAGATGCCAGACTTCTGAGCTGTGCTCTGCTGGGCCAGGCCAGGCAGCAGCGTGGACAGTGACAGTGGCGAGGGCCTTCAGCAGAGACAGGCACCATTGTTCCATCTGTATGCCCGCCGTGACTGAAGACAAAGTCACTCCTGAGCAGGCTGCTTAGAGCTTGGTGTGGGCAAAGCTCTGGCGTTGTCAGGGGCTGTCGCTCCACCCAGGTCAGTCTGACTTTGGCTTGCTCCCGCTGTGGCCGCTGTGCTGGCTCCTGGCCTCCTTGTGCTCCAGCTCCACGCGGCCCCACTGCAGACTTGTCCTGACATTGAGGCGGGGTCAGCAGGGCCTCTCCTGCTCTTCCCTTCCATGGCTGCCTGGGGCAGGTCTGCTGTCCTCAGCGGCCCAGGAAAGGCTGAGCCCTTAGGTAGGCTGCAACATCTGAGCCCTAGATGCCTTTCGGTTGCCTCTTCATTTGGGAGAGACTATCGAGAAAGACTCTTGCTCCAGAAATGAGGGAAGAGAGAATATTTTTAATAAATGATGTCTTGGGAGGACCATTTGCCTGCAGTGCTTATAAAATCTGTCTGTGAAAGTTTCATGTTTAACTTGTTTTGCCTGGTGAGTGTGGCTGCCAGGTCAGAAGTGGAGGCCTGGGTATCAGCCATTGTTATGCTGATTTGTTATTTGATTGTTATGGCTGGAGTTCTGGCCTAGGCACCTGCGGGAGATATGGCGGGTACCCAGTGGTACTGTAGTCCCTTGAAAGTTGGCCATCTCTCCTGCCGAGTTCTAAGATTCATATTATTGGTTAGAGACGGTTGCAACCCTTAGGTTACGAGGCCAGGCTGCCCACATGAGCTTGGCTGTGGCTCTGCCCTAACCCTTTTTCAGATCTTGGACACTATGTGGTTTAAATTTCCAGTTTTTATGTGGAACTGTTAGAGGTAATGTGGTTAGGAGGGCTTAGTGAATCAGCTTGAGAGGAGGCCTGTTAGAAAAGCCTGCTGTGCCTTAGACAAGCCACCCTGGGGAGCCACCCTGTCTACAGAGTCAACAAGGTTGTCATCAGATTTTGCCTCTTGATTTTGGACTTGGCAGCTTCCAGAACTGTAAGAAAATTTTTTTCTTCTTTGTTTTGTTTTTGAGACAGGGTTTCTCTGTGTAGCCCTGGCTGTCCTAGAACTCGATCTGTAGACCAGGCTGGCTTCAAATTCAAGAGTTCCACCTGCCTCTGCCTCCTGAATGAAATTAATTTTCTTTATAAACTATTCAGCCTTGGATATTCTGTTATAACAAAGTAACGTGGCTTTATCTTGGTAGATTACAAGTAATAGTGATGGCACCCACATCCCTCAGCCATGAGGAACAGTGTGGGTGAAAAAGAATAGGCGCTGCTTAGACCAGGGCCTGGCTTACAACAGTGGACCCAGTCTGCCCGAGCTGGCCAGACTCACGTGGGCTACACAGCCTGTGCTGTGCAGCTGGAGGTGCTCACTAAGTAGTAACTGTCTGGGCTTCTCAGCCTGACCAGGATGGCCACTGTGTGCAGTCAAGGTCCTTTTCAACCATGTCCTGAACAGGTCTCAGTGCGCTGTCTCTCCTTCAGACCTGAAAGGGCATGCCTCCTTCAGACCTCACCACCTGCCCCCCCCCCCCCCCCCCCCTCCTGACTATAGAGAGCTTAACTTGATGTTTACAAATCAGGAAGTCTGACTTCAATGGTAACTATGNACTAGTACCTGAGGCTGACCTCTGACCTCTATATGTACACACACAGGTGTATACACACGCCCCCCCCCACACACACACAGAATGACATCTGTAAAGCTCTTCTGTCTCAGGAGAAGTCACAGTCATAGTGAAGTCAGATGGGCCAGCTCTGCATATGTCACCAGGATGGGGAACAAAGAGGGTTCCTTCATGGTCTCCTCACCCCTAAGCTATAAGGGGCTAGTGTCCGCCTGTTCTCACTGCTCATCTGGTCTTGACAATCTGAGAGGATGCTGGAGTGACCAAGCGATTGCGCGTGTGCACCGAGGCTAGGAGAAGGGAGCACAATCTCTGGGAACTTTCTGGTTTGCCAACCCTTTGTCTACACAGGGGGCTCTTACGAAGAAAGGAACCCAGTTTAGTATAGAGAGCACAGCATCAGGAGAGGCTGGAACCAGGGAAGGCCATAAGCCTTGAGTGCCTAGTGTTTGCCTTGGAGGCCCAGGAATAACCCTGGTGGCTTCCAAGTTGGTATAGAGGTCTCAGGCCCTAGTCCTGATGTATAAATAACTGCCTTGTCTGCTGTCCCTGGGTTCATTGCTTGTACATCCAGCCTTTGTGACCCAAGGACTCCTATAAGAAGTCAACTTTGTTCGTTCTTGTCTAGCTGCTAGTAGCAACAGACTGACAGCTTAGAAGTGGCTCTCATGGTCTTGAGTTGCTGTCCTGGGGTAACTGATCAAACACCCCTGTTGCTATTAGTGTTATGTCCTAGGAAGAGTTAACTTTTCCCCCCACAGAAGTGTGTGTGTGTGTGTGTGTGAGTGCGCGCGCTAGAGGGCACCACACGGGGTGTCCTGCTCCTGTCATTCTCTACTTTATTCCCTTGAGAGAAGGTCTCTTACTGAACTGGAGCCAGGGTGGCAGCCACAAGCCCCAGTGATCCTGTCTCTGGCCCCCACAGTCCTGACGAGGGCCACAGGGCTGCATGTGTTTACACCAAGATTTTCACATATGTACCCTTATGTTCCACACCAAGTGCTCTTACCCGTCTCTCCTATCTCCAGCCCCTCTGTTTTTAAAAATGATTAAATATTTGTTTAAAAGTGCCTGTTTAATATGACCCTAGGGGGCTAACTCCTCATCTAATCCTAACACCTGCAGAGGAACAGGTTGGAGCCAGTTGTAAGCGGACATGCCTTTTCAGCTAGGATCAGCTCTGCTGGAGGTGGAGTGGTGAGGCACAAACCCTTCCAGAACAGACATTCTGCTGCTCCTCCTCCACACAGTGGTGCTGGGGACTGCATCTCCTTCCTGTGGCCCCCAGAGGGCACTGTGGTGCGCATATGCACAGGACGTCCTCACTGCTGAGTCCAGAGCCCCAGAGTGAAGTGCAAGCCATTCTGCCTGCCCTCTACCCAAAAAGACCTAGGAAACGGGTCTCTCTGGTTTCTGAAGTCTACATTCTTTTCCAGGATGCTACTTAAGTGGTAGCCTCCACTCCCACTGATCTTAACAAGAACTAGGGGTAGGAGGGTGGTATATTTAACAAAGATTCCTAGCCCAGGAGCCTGAGCCATAAGGCCAGAGAAAGCCACAGGTGGGCCTCCCCAGTGTCCTGCTCTGTCTAGCCCATTGGCACATCAACTTTTCATGCGCCTCATTTCCCAGGTGAAGAAATTGGCCAATCCGAGGACAGAGTCAGAGTGATACCAGACAAGTGAGTAGCTAGGTATATGGTAGCTCTGCTGTGGGGTTTTCCTGCCCAGTGGGACCGACTCGGCTCTGGGTTCCCCATGGTCCAGCGGGGCTCCTCTGCAACTCTGAACTCCTAGGCAATCTTTTACCAGGAGCAGATGCCAATGTCAATGTTAATGAGTGTTTATTGTTGATAAAACCATAGCACATTTACAGTAAGTAACAACATTAAGGTATAGTTACAGTATCATACAATATTACAGCAATAAAATACCATTCATTCCTTTGTACATCCCGCACAAGCAGCAAGTTGAAAATACCTTTCCAGGACTGCGAGCCCTGGGGGCTTCTGAGGAATAAATAGTTTCTAAGGTAGCTGTTCTTGACGCTGTCCCAGCATCTGTCCACAAACAGGCCAGAGGATGGGGAGCCAAGGCTGAGGACAGGAGGGGAAGGGACACAGCCTCTCTTCCACCGAGGTCCTGTCCTTCATGCCCCAGAGTCACAGATCCCAGGTGACAAGTGTGCTCTTGCACCCCTGCCCTGAGTGGAAGGCGCTCTGCTGCCTCAGCCTGCAGACACATGAGCTAGGCCGGACCCAGAACTGACCTCGTCACTTTGGCTGCCAGCTGTAGCAGCAAGAGCTGAAGTCCTTGAGTTCCTGTTCTGTAGCCCATCATCCCCTCAGCTCAGAAGCTCTGAGCTCAGACTCTTAACTTAGTAGTCTTGTGGGGAGGGCCACTAGAGGTCCAGTCTTCACAGACAGGGGCCACCAGCCCTTTCAAAGGCACAGCTTGGAGGACAGGATTTGGAAAGCCTTTCTTTCCTCTCTGTTTAGGAAAACGAAGCATACCAGCTACTGCAACCAGTGGCCTGGGACTCAGGATCCATTTTCTATATTCATAAGAATGCCCATGCTCCTAACAGCCCTGCCAGGATGGCGAGCGCTGGAGCTGAGGTGAGCTTGCTGCTGAGCCACTGGAGGGGAGAGGGCACAGGGTGGACCTCAAGGTGCAACTATGTTACACCCCTTGCCAGTTACTGGTTGAGCAACAGTGAAGTGGACTCTGTCCACAAGGGTCAGTCAACACCACAGATGGTTATCTAGAGGGAGAGCAGGAAGTACCCAAAGCTGGCAAGCCTCCCTCTACTGGGGGTCACTGGTGGTTTCTGGCCTTAGCAGACCTTTGCACGCCCTCAGATAACAGTCCCCCTCCACCCTGCCTCACACCCGGGAGGTGACGTAGACAGAATGCACTCGTTCAGCGAGGGTGCTCTGCAGATCCTGCAGTGGGTCCAGGCCCTGGACTTTGCTGCTTCGGCCGTAGATGAGCTGCCGGAAGGCATCCTGCTCCAGCAGGGCCTTCATGTGCTTGAGGAAGAAGCCTTCACAGAAGAGGGCCAGCTCCGGGGCGTTGTGGATCTGCGGGTAGAAAGAGACGTGAGGCCCGTGGCCTTCCTATAGCCTTCTCCATCCCCAGACCTGCCCTAACCTACTCACCCACTCACAAGAGGGCTCAGCTTAAACCTGGGGAGATACCTCTTGAAGCCACCTCTCCTGTGTGAGTACCTCCTGGGAGTACCTGGTTCAAGTCTCAGTTGTGTCACCAAGAATATTAATGAGTCCCTGGCCCCTACCTTTTCCCTCCCCTATGTCACAAATGATAGCTTTATTGAACAGCTCCTTTCCTAAGGGCAGTGACTACACACTGCCCAGCATAAGGCTCACGAGCATCATGGGCGATGCTCCAAGGCTGTGCTAATGCAGAAAATATCAAGCATTCACTCCCAGTCTGCCTCTGAGCAGGGCATGGAGTCCCTCTGAGGCTCTCTTGGAGCTAACATGCAGGGGGATAAAACCTGAGAAACGAATGAGACAAGCCAGGTGACGACAGACGGACAGTAAAGGCTGGGAATGCCTGAGGCCTGGGGACATGATGAAGACATGGGACTGGTTGGTCTTTGAAAGTGCTTTGCAGAAAGGGGGAAGGGTTGTCTCAGGAGGGTGGGATGCTATGAGTCTTGTCAAGCTTGCTATGGGCTGGCGACTTGGTTTGCAGGCAGCCATTAAGTAGGGGGATAGCATGGCTTCATACTTTTGAAAGAAACATGAGGTTCACACATAGGGAAGACAGGATGTGGAGAGGCCATGAGGATGCTACTCCCAAAGCAGAACTGAGGGTAGCTGAGTGGGACGTGAGGAAAGCGGGCTTCAGAGGTAGCTGGCCGAGATGTGAGATGGCTCTAAGCCATCTGACTTCTGATTTGGGGCCTGAGCCAATGTCAGGGCCCGGCTGGCAGCAGGAGCCACAGGCTCCAGGTGGAGCTTTAAGTTCCCTCGGCCACTCCTCTGCCCTTCATGTGGTCTGGACACATGCATTTCATCTCCTGCCTGTTGTCAGTGCTGTGACAGGGCCCTGCAAAGAAGAGAGGGGAAGTGGCTGACTGTCCCCAGCACTGACCTTAGCGTATTTGTAGGTGTTGACAGCACTCTCCACGCTAAGGGTCTGGGAGCACAGGATCTCACAGTGTCTCTGCAGGGCATCCAGCTGGAACAGGTTGGCAGCTGACAGCAGCTAGTCAGGGGGAAAGCAGGCCTCTTAGAAGTGAAAGCATCGCCGGGCCTGGTGGCGCAGGCCTTTAATCCCAGCACCCGGGAGGCAGAGGCAGGCGGATTTCTGAGTTCGAGGCCAGCCTGGTCTACAAAGTGAGTTCCAGGACAGCCAGGGCTATACAGAGAAACCCTGTCTCGAAAAACCAAACAAACAAACAAACAAACAAACAAACAAACAAAAAAAGAAGTGAAAGCATCCTCGTTACGTCCCAGGACCCAGCCCTCCTGCCAAACTAGTCTGAGAAGAGATGGTTCCCTTGAAATGGTCCTGTTCTAGATCATCTTGGTACAGCTGGGGTTTGAGAGGTACAGGATAGGCACAGGTGTGGGCTGAGATTTCTGACCTCCAAAGAGACCTTGGGCTGCAAGTTAGAGTGAGCCCCTGGGCCATGGACCACTGGTGAGCAGGAGATTCGGCCACTGCCTGTTGCTCCTGGGCTGAACCCCACGGGCGTGCCAAGAAAGCTGGGCTTGGAGGTGTGCCCGATACCTGTTCTGTCTCCAGAAGTGCCCTAATTTCAGATGACAGGTCTCTCCACATGGATCCGAGATCAGGGCTGAGAGGACACTAGAGGACACGAGGCTACACGCCCTTCTCTTACCTGCAGGATGTCAGCAGTGGGGATCTCCATGGACTCTGTCCCTCCATAGTATAGGTACTGCATCAGCATCTGCAGTGGAAACGGACTTGCGTAAACACCACCCGTGTGGTGCTGCACAGCTATACTGCCAGCTCTGAGACCCTCTGGCTCCTTGCCATGACAAGGAACCTATCCCCATGAGAGCTCTGTAGCCCAGGAGGGAAGATGTCTTTCCTCAAGTCACTCTGGTTTGTTATTCTAAAGCAGGGCTGCTACCCCCACTCCCACCCCACTCCCACTACATGCTCACTGCTTTTGTCCAAAATGTATGAACCCGGTGTGCTGGTACATGCCTACAGTCCCAGCATTCAGGAAACTTAGATGGGAGGATTGGCCAAGTTTGAGGCCCAGCTTGGACCATACATCACCAGGGCAGCCAGGGACACCCTACCTCAGAGCAAAGCAAAAGTATAAAATAAACTCTATGAATGGCCAGGCATGTTGGTATAGATCTGTAATCCAACACTGAAGAAGGAAGGTTCAAGGCTAGTCTGGTCTACATAGTGAGACCCTGTCTCAGAAGCAAATAAGACTATATGGGGGGCTGGCGAGATGGCTCAGCGGTTAAGAGCACCAACTGCTCTTCCAGAGGTCCTGAGTTCAAATCCCAGCAACCACATGGTGGCTCACAACCATCCGTAATGAAACCTGAGGCCCTCTTCTGGTGTGTCTGAAGACAGCTACAGTGTACTTACAGATAACAATAAATAAATCTTTTTTTTTTTTTTGGTTTTTCGAGACAGGGTTTCTCTGTATAGCCCTGGCTGTCCTGGAACTTACTTTGTAGACCAGGCTGGCCTTGAACTCAGAAATCCGCCTGCCTCTGCCTCCCAAATGCTGGGATTAAAGGTGTGTGCCACCACCGCCCGGCTACAATAAATAAATCTTAAAAAAAAAAAAAAAAAAAAAAAAGACTATATGGAACTGAGGGTGAGTAGAGGAACAACTGTCTAAGCAGGCCAGATTCTGTTACCTTGGCAGACCTCCTCAGGAAAAGAAGTGCTCGCTCTGCTGCCTGGCTGAGATCTGTGCCTAGAGCGCTCAGGAAGTGATTCCATGGGAGAGCCCAGGAATGGGCAGCTATATTGAGTTTGAGGTTTACATCACTAATATTGCCATTACACTGGAACCCGGTGAGGTTCCCAGTTAGAAGAAGGAAAACAATTCTCTCTGGTTGGCTGAAGAAACAGCCCCAGCAAGGTGCTGGCAGGCGTGAGAGTAAACAAGGCTCCAGCAGGCACAGCCAGGCTCTGTTAGGACCGGCCCTCAGGCTGCAGAGGCACCAGAGGGTCTAGGAGAAAACCTGACAGCAGAGCGGCAGCTCAACCAGGTACTGGCAAGCTCCCATCAGGAAGCCAGACTCCCAAGGCTTCTGCGGCCCCAGCTGGAGCCTGCACAGCCATCATACAGTGGCTCAGTAGTCTGTCCCCGTGAGTCCTCCGTGCCTCCTTAGCCAGCAGGACAAAGTCTCAGCCCCGGGATCCCCCCACTCAGTTGGGACAGTGGTGGATGTAGCTGGGCAGTAGAGTGCTTCTCCAGCAAGCAGGAGACCCTAAACTTAATCTCTAGTACTAAAATAAGAAACATCTCAATTTCTTATACTATGGATGTGTTGGAGTACATACATTAAAATACTTTGGAAATGCTGGAGTAAATAAAGTTAGATGGGCCCAGGGGATCCACAGAATAAGGCAGGTAGATGTCCTGAGCCTGATCTGGCTAAGTGGCTAACCCTGGGTGGGAGCTGAGGGTAGCATTTACAAGGCTTGTGTGTGCTGCCCTGGTAGGCTACTGTCCCCATTTACCCTCCACAGGAGCTGCCAGCCTGGCCTGGCACAGGTGACCTTGCTCTGCCCCAAGGCTGAGCCCACACATCTCTCGACCTTTCCACCAATCCCTGCGGCTCTCCAGGACCATCCTACATCTGAGCATGGCTGCAGTCACCTGGACTTTGGGCTTCTAGAGCTGTGTCTCCCCAGGGTAGAGGGAGAGAAGGCCAAGCCCCGGCCTGCCTCCCTGGCTCGTCCTTTAGTTACCGTGTTCCCACTCCCACCTGTTCTCCCTCCTCGTCCCATGACTTTTCCATCTCGTTGTCAAGCTCTTATCAAATCCAAGTCTTTCCTTGCCTTCGTGTCACTTCCCACCAGTGTTACCTTAAACAAGCTACTCAATCTCTGACCCCTCGTCTGCCAAGAGGGGAGCGGAGCTCGGACTGCTGTGAGGCTTAAGTGAGGAGCAGGTGGAAGCCTGAATTCAGCATGTCTAAGAAATGTCTGGTGAGCTGCTCTCATGCCCAGTGACCCGAGGGTAAAGCCCAGGATTCACAGTAGAAGGAGCAAATCTGTACACACTGGCATGCCTTCCCCCTGCACCCCACGACACATAATTTTAAAATGCTAGAAATAAAGTGTCAGCGACCAGCACCACCTGGCCCCCTGGGAGCTTCCTGTGTACAGAAGCTAAGTCTTCCCACTCAGGCTTCAGGGCACAGTCAGTAGTCTGCAGTCTTAACTGGCTGTTGCTACCCCAGCCTGGCTGCCACTTTCCCAGGAAGTGTCCTTTCCTGTTCTGTACACATAAGAGTCACAGCCCTGTCTCACTGAGGGTGGCCTCTGTCCCAGAGTAGCTAATGTGACTAAAGAGGAGGCCAAGGAGGCCGAGGAGGCAGGCACTGCTTTGGACTTCCTGAAGGTCTCACGCTCTGGTCCTCTCTGGCTTCACGCACATGAGCCTTCTGCCTCAGCCTCTGAGGACTGGGGCTGTAAGTGCTTGTCACCACACCTGGCCTTTAGTGTGGTGGCACAGAGGGCCAGGACTGTTACATGGTGGCTCTCTGTACTCCTGAGTGATGGGGCTGGGGATTCTGTGGTCTCTCCCATGGGATCTTACTCTGTGCAGGGCAAGACAGGGCCTAGCACTACCTGCTGCTGCTGGGCCTCTGTGCGGTCATAGCCCTAAAGGGGGTCAGATCTACAGGCCAAGGACCAGCCCCCTAACACAAACACACCTAGGACTTGTAGCCTCCCCCAGCCTTGAAGCAGGCTGATTCAGACATTGCTGCCACTGAGAATGAGACCACCTGGGGTGGGGTCTTCCCACCTAGATGGCTCTATTGTTCTGCCACCTGCTGCTGCTCTTCTCCAAGACACAGCAACCTGCTGAGAGACCCTTGAGATATTCTGGAGACAGCATCCAGCAGATGGCCTATAGGCTGGGGACAGGCGCCAAGAAAGGACTGGTGGGGGATGGGCCTCCCCTCTTTATAAGCTCAGACTCTTAGTCAACTCGAGGGCCTTGATCAGAAAAATATTATGTCTTGGCCTCCATTATTTCTCTCGCTGTTTTCTCCCATACAGCTCCTGCCTCCCACTCAGGAACTCAGTTAGTGTGGCCACAGGCGGCTACAGGACTTTCTGGAAAATCTCTCTCGGCTGAGACTCCAACCCTCCTCATCTGCTGCTGTCTGTTGCTCAGCCTGAACCTTGTGCAAAGCCCTGGGCAGCCTACACCATGGTTGCCTAAGGGCCCAGCCACTGCCTTTCCAACCTGGGGCACAGTGTTCATCCTTTCTATGTCCAGACTGCCTGGATTCCCGAGGTAGCTCTGAAGCCACAGCCTCACAGAGGATCAGTCTGCACGAGGGGAGGACTGAGTGGCTCCCTTGTGGTCACTGACTTGGTAAATCACACAGGCCCTCGGGAAAAGAGGGTCTAGATGCCTAAGGCCCAGGATAGGCTGTGCAGAGGGACTTTCAAGGAGAGAGTAACCCTGAGGCCCACGCACCTGAAAGATGTGGTACTTGATGTCGCTGATCTCAATGGTTTTGCTGCTGTCCCCATCTTGTTCTGATTTGTTGGTCATTAAGGTCTTGAACCTGGAACAAGGAGACAAGGTAGGGTTTGAACATGGCCTGAGCCATTTAAGCTGCTTCTGAGAGATGGAGCACTAAAAGTGACTGCCCTGTTCCCAAACTAATGTTTGGCAGGTGCCATTTTACATCATCCTGGGCTGCTGGGCCCAGCTCTGTTCTGTTCCCCCACTCTCCCCTTGCACGATGACCTATGATGGGAACGCTAGCTCCTTATTCTGGAATACTTCTGTGTTCTAATAGTCAGCTGCTGGACTCTGCTCCTGCTGCACCCAGTCTGGCCCACTTTGTACCCCAGGGGCAGAAGTTATAAGGTCCCCTTGGTCCCTTTTCTCTAGCAGTATGGTCACCTTATATAGCTCTTTCTTCTAAGGCAGATGAAACAAGGTCTAGAAGTAAACAAGACAGTTCAGAGGAAGTTCCCGAAACTTAGAAAAATTCACATCATCTCTCTCAAGGTTATATAAGCAGCAATGACTGCTGGGAAGAAAAGACTGGGCAAGTCAGCCAGGAACTTCAGAGATGCAGGTTTCATGCACCCATGCTAGGATTGCCTCTGGGACATCATGTACCTTTAAGTAACCTGACCCTCAAACTCACTAGTTTCCTAAGCTAGACCTAGGTGGAATCATTTATTAGTGTCCTGTCTGGGGTGGACACATGCTTGCTTCCATCTCTTCAGGAAGACTCACAGCACACCTCAATGCTAAAAGAACTGGAGGTGTTCCTGGCTGATACCCAGGTGGCCTACCTGTTAGATGCTGTCACCAAAAGGACTTTGTGTGCATAAAACAGCTTTCCTTCCACTAGGAAGGTTACATCGGACATCTCCTTGTTGTTCAGAAAGTGAGGATCTGTGGGTAGGAAGACAAAGATAGTGTCAGGGTGTCCACCCTCTAATAAGAGGGCTGGGGTGGGATGGAGCAGAGGACACAAGGTGAGGGATAGAGAAACTGAAGCTAGGGCCTTGGCACTTGGGAACAGAAAAGCAGGCAAGAGTGATGGGGATAATGAAGAGTGTGGGGACAAGCCCTAGTGGGCATGGATACACACCTAGCCTGGCTGGCAGGGTCTTCCGGATCTCCGGGATGCTGGGGATGGGGCTGGTGCCATAGCAGTGCGTGAAGATGGTGGCCAGTTGCTGGAGGACAGAGTCATTCTGTAGGGAGAGGCGGGAAGGACCTTCAGCTCATGTGCATGGCTGGCTGTAGCTGCAGCTACATCAGGCTTGTTGGCCAGAACAGACTGTCACTTCATCTGTGATTTCCCAAATGGCTGTTTTGGCTGGGCTCCAGCCTGGACTGCCATGGCCTCTGCCCTCTGGCAGCCATGCAGTCCAACTCTGGGTGTTAGGGTGATATATGTTCATGTGTGGGGGATGGCTGCGCATGTACATTTATACGGCCATCCAAGGATGTGGAAGCCAGGTCAGGGCTGCGGCGCCCACTCACTTTGCTGGTCCTGAGGATGTGGAACATGAGCTGCAAGCCTTCCGTCACCAGCTCCTCGTTGTACTCCTCCTCCTTGATGGAGCTGAAATCCTTCAAGAGGCTCTGCACCACTGAGTACCGGGACTGTGAGAAGGAGGTCCGCAGAGACTCTATCCAGATGTGCAGCTTCCAGGGGACCCCTGGCCAGAGAGAAGGGCAGCTGTCACTCCCTCCCAGTAAAGCACAGCCTCTCCAGGGTGGGCTCTGCTTGATGTCCCACTGAGTTCCCTCTCTGAACCAAGTGTGGATTTCCTGTCAGGCTCAGCTGACAGGGCACGGGATGCTTTGCCTGCTCATCAGGTGACACGGAGGAAGGCCTTCAGCCAAACTAAGGGCCTAGTGCTTGTTGGCTCTAGAACTATTTGCTGAGAAAAACCCATTCTGGAGGGATGACCAGATGCACCCAGAAAATACGCAGGGCACTCAAGAACAGAAGCCTGAAGTGGCTCCATTGTGGAGGAGCTGGAAGCATCCAGCTCCCTGGCGTACCCGTGCACAGCAGGACACGTAAGGGTTCACTGGAGTTCCCTGGCCTGAGTCTGGGGCCATGGGGCAGCAAGACTAGGGTATGAAACTTATGTCAAAGTCCAATTATATCCCAGTGATATTCCTGGGGCTGCCTGGGCTTTGATGGCCAGGCCCTAGGGCAGTGGCTCTCAATCTGTGGGTTGTGACCCCTTTGGGGACAAATGACCCTTTCACAAAAGTCACCTAAGACTATCAGAAAACACAGGTATTTACATCACGATTCATAATAGCAGTAAAAATTAGTTGTGGGGCTGGTGAGATGGCTTAGCGGGTAAGAGTACCCGACTGCTCTTCCAAAGGTGCAGAATTCAAATCCCATCAACCACATGGTAGCTCACGACCATCCTTAATGAGATCTGATTCCCTCTTCTGGAGTGTCTGAAGACAGCTACAGTGTACTTACATATAATAAATAAATAAATCTTTTAAAAAAAAGAATAAATCTTTAAAAAAAAAAAGAATAATGTTATGTTGGGAGTAACACAGCATGAGGGACTGAATTAAAGGTCGCAGCATTAGGAAGGTTAAGAACTGCTGCCCTTGGGTTTGTGCATTTGGCCCCACAATTACACCACCATGCCTTGTGTGCCCTAGCGGACAGCATCCTGTTCTTAGTCGAGGATAATCAGAACCAAATCCACAAAGAGGTGGTAAGTGAGGCTTAGATCCTGTAATACTATACAGCTAACACAGGATCTGGTTCAAGTCTGCCAGGCTGACTAGTTTCCCTGGATGACACAGAAGTCCACAGATTCACAGACCCCAGGGGTAGAAAGTCGTCTGAGCAACCAGGCACACTGACATCTTTGTAATCTTCAGCGTCCTAGACTCCTGGTGTGCCATCAGAAGGGAGAGTTGGCTTGCAAGCAGAAGACTGGGACCCTGGGAGCAATGACTGTTCCCGTGTGCCCGTGCACTGTGTGTTTCTGTGAAGTGACTGTTCCCACGTGCCCATGCACTGTGTGTTTCTGTGCAGTGACTGTTCCTGCATGCCGTGCACTGTGTGTTTCTGTGCAGTGACTGTTCCCGAGTGCCCGTGCACTGTGTGTTTCTGTGCAGTGACTGTTCCTGTGTGCCCGTGCACTGTGTGTTTCTGTGCAGCGACTGTTCCTGCATGCCGTGCACTGTGTGTTTCTGTGCAGTGACTGTTCCCGAGTGCCCGTGCACTGTGTGTTTCTGTGCAGTGACTGTTGCCGCATACTCATGCACTGTGTGTTTCTGTGTAGTGATTATTCCCATGTGCCCGTGCATGTGTTTCTGTGCAACTGTTTACACCTGCGCAGCCTCACCCAGCGCCCTCAGCTCCATGGTGATGTCCAGGTAGCCGTGCTCAGCGCTGTAGTACATGGCTTCCTGCAGGGCCTTTGTTCGGGTTCGGCTTAGCCTCACGGGCCCCTCACTGCTGCCCTGGCTCGATGTGTCGCTTTCCTCCACGCCCTCAGCCAGGATCTCTTCCAGGGACAGCACATCTGCTTTCGCCTGCTGTGGCTGAGTCAGGAGCTTCCTCAGGACATTCCTGTAAGCCAGGACAGCAAAATAAGCCCTGGGGTCCCCAAGACGGGCGGACAGTGCCCAGCTGAGCTATATTCTAGAGCCCGGTGGCCATGATGGATTACCTCAGGGCAGCAGAGGGCTCTCAGCATCCCCTATTGCAGATGAGTAGAGGAGCCAAGGACCTTTCTTCTGTGCTAATATGAGTGAGGAGTCATAGCTCTGCACTTGGCTGCGTGATCTCAGGCTGTTCTACATCTCTGAGCCATAGCTGCTTTGCCACCTTAAGACAGGATACCAGAATCACCCTCTCTTGGGGCTGGTGCCAGTCTGATGCAAAGGTACCATCAACCTACTCCATAGTGGACAAGCCCACCAGCCCTCCCTGCTTTCCTCCTATGCATTGATGGGAAGGGTTTTGGGATTCTAGAAAAAGGCATGGGCAGGCACTGTCAGGGAGATCAGGCGCACAAGTCTAGTAGTGTTGAGGAGACAGCCCTGAACTGCGCCTTGCGTCTTGCCCACCAGTCTTTCTTTTCTGTCTCCTTTCCTGCTCTCTAGTAACCGCTTCTCTTGTTCCCCTCCACGTTCCACCCCTAGCACTGCCTAACAACTCTGGCTTCAGCCTGCTGTGGCCGTCACAGGGCCAGGCAGGCCTGCCATCTGCTCCTGAAGCTACTAGCAACCTCTTCCTAGCCGGCCCGTGTGCTGAGCGAAGCCCTGGGGGTACTCTGGGAGCACCACAGGCACGGGAAAATCACCACCAACTTCACAGAGGACTGGAGTCTTGGCAGCTACATGAATAACAGTTTTGCTAAAAAGGGATGGGCTCGAGGTTTAGGTCCCAGTCAGTGCCAGTGTGTCAGAAGCCATCCAGTGTCTCCAGGTCTCCAAAGTCTTGGCCTCCATGCTGACCAGGAACCTACATTATCCTGGCTAACATACACCCAAGCTCTGGCTTCAGGAGCCACCACCAGGCCTGGCTGCTCTCCTGCCTCAGAAGCCCAGGCTCAGGAGAGTGCATTTCAGTGTTCCTGGTCACCTAGGGCGGGCACCTCAGGGTTTGTACCTGTGGCCGTGGGCGGCAGAGTGACTGAAGCAGTTCATATCCTCATGGAGGGAAGACGCCATGCCGTTGGCTTCCAGCATGCTGAGGAGGGGGTCAGCACCCCGGCTCAGCAGCAAGCTGACCAGCTCATAGTTCCCTGAAAGATAAGGTGGAAGTACCAGAGTTCATGAGATCTGAGGAGGGAAACCAAGGTGGGGCAGATGGGGTCTCCAAGATCTGATCCTTGGGATAATTGGGGGAGACCTACAATCACAATCAGGCAATGATAACATGGGTATAAATGGGAGGCCAGAGAAGGTGGCTGTGTCCTACTCTGTCTAGGTCCTCAGGAGGGGAAGGCTCATTGCTCTCCTGGGCCCTCTCTGGACCCTTTGCTCAGCAAAAGCACTGGGGGATAGAGGGAAGGACCCCTTCCAGTAGCCTAGAAGGAACCTTAAGAGTTTCTAAAGATAGCACATAGCTCAGTGACCAGCCTGGGTGACAAGGCTAAACTGTGATCATGATGTGAACTTGAGGGACAGGAAAGCAGTGTACCTACCCGCTGCAGAGGCCAGCTGCAGGGGTGTCTCGGCGTAGCTGTCCTCCCCACTGTTCACAGCTGAGCCCTCCACATGGGCACCGGCATCAAGTAGCAGCTGTCAGGCACAGGAAGAAGACATACTCAGCATGACAGGGTGCCTGGAGAGGGGTGGAGTGCTCTAGGGGGCAGGACTTATAAGTCTCTCCAAACATGTGACCATGAAATAGCTCCCACTGGCAGCTGAGGCACTCAAGTCTGAGGGCACCTAGTTACCCTCAGGGATCTGCACTTGTGTCATCTTCACCGTCACCATCACCCCACCATGCACCATGTGCTAAACTGTGGCTACCTTGGAACTATTTTTCCTCTTCTCAATACTTTCCCACCAATCAGCTTCAGAGACCTTCTGGAGAACTCACACAGATGAGCAGAACAGGAAGTGTCACCTACAATCAAGTGTCACCTAGAACAGCAGTGCTCAACCTTTGGGTCTATCAGATGTCTTGCACAACAGATATTTACACTATGATCCATAACAGCAGCAAAATTACAGTTATGAAGGAACAATGAAAATAACTTTATGGTTGGGGGTCACCACAACATGAGGAGCTGTGTTAAAGGGTCACAGCATTAGGAAGGTTGAGAACCACTGCCCTAGAGGGAAACAAGGCCCTGAGCAGTAGCAGGTGTAGAAGTATGGGCTACAGTGATGGCCCCTGACTGCAGGGTTGAACTTTAGGCTTCCCTAGCTACAAGGTGAGGAGAGAGGCCTGCCTTGAAGCAACACTGAGATTAAACGATATGATGCTCGGCACACCGATAACCAGCGGCATTTGGACTCCTCACTGGACAGGCTCAGTGGCTACCTGGGGTGGCAAGGGGTGGGGAGAAGCAGAATGTCGCAGGCTAGCCAGGAGTGCAAGTGGCCCCATTCCATCAAGGACAGCTTTGCCAGGGGTCGGAGGAGGCAAGGGTGTTGCCTGCATTCTGCTGTAGAGGGGGCTTGCTTTGCACACTCCCAGGCTTCTGAAGACACACCTCAAACCTCTGACCGCCCCTCCCTGGCAACCAGATACAAAAGTCCCAGGTGAGTTCCAAGCTTCCCTCAGGGTGTGGGGCGCAGAGAAGGCCTGTATCTGCTGGGGACTTGTCAGTCAGAAACCTCATGTGCTCCCTGCTGGGACGAGGCAGTGGGGGTGGGGACTTGCCTGTTGGACGAAACTGGGCACCAGGCCAGCCCAGGGCACAGCCCACAGGCCCAGCCTGGACGGAGGCAGTGACTTTGCTCAGGCCTGGGAAGGCAGTGACTACGAAGCAGACTAGGCGCAGTGGCCAACGGGGCAACAACCACCTCCAGAGGGTTGGCTGCACGCCAGGCTGCGCTGACTACCACAGGCAGGCCCGATTTTACTACCCACAGAGGCCTTGCATCCTAGAAGAGGAGGAGGGAGTGATGCCCACCCCAGGGTGCAGGGCGGTAGAGTCCTGCAGGACCTGTGAACTGAGTGCCATGTCACTGGTGCCCCTTCTGCCCACAGCTTCTGCTTCTAGAACCATCATCTCCTCACTGTGATGCCAGCCATAGCAGCCCGACCCAAGGTGGGCAACAACGAGGCTTAGCTTTACGTGTGAGCTGTGCCATCTGTCCTTCCTCAGGAACTGGGAGACAGGGAGGGACAGGAGTGGAGGGACACTGTGATGCAGAGCCAGGTCTGAGGGAAGAGCACCTGGCTAGATGAGGGTTGCAAGTGTGAAATGGAGCAGGCTGAAGTCCGGGTCTCCCAGGACTCACTGGGAGAGAGTCCTGGTTAGAGAGTCTCTTCCATTTCTACACTAACTTCACTCCTGAGGTGAGTCAGGTGAGCTTTCCTGGTCAGGTCTGGAGCAGTGTCTGGCTGGGGCTGGACACAGCCCACTTGGAAGCTGAGGCACATGGTGCATCCACGGACGCTCACCTGCACCACAGAGATGTGTCCATGCAGCACCGCGAATGTCAGGGAGGTCCAGTGCCTGCTGTCGGGGTGGACGGAGGGATGCCTGGGAGAGTGGCTTGGAACCTAAAATACAACAAATCCTCACTGTTTCCCGGAAGGTGAACTATTCGCACAGTGCTCCCAGAAGGTTCACTGTTTTCCAGAGCAGATGACACAGGTACTTTAGCTAAAGGGATACATTGAAAGGGTGGCGAAGTTAACCAAAGTGTATGTATATTTGCTTGGTAATGTCTTCTGAGAGCATTTGTGTGGACAAGGTTCAAAACCAATAAGTGATGTCTTCCTGAGCAAGAGAAGACAGAAGGGGAGCACTTCATGCATCAGGAGGAGGCAGAGACAGGGACAACTAGGGATTAGCTTATCATAGAGGGCAAGAGCTATGAAAATAGAGTTATGGCCACTCTCTCTTCTCATCTCCCTCTTCAGTCCAAATTCAGAGGAAAGTGGTCTTTGCTCTGACCACCATCTTTCTCTTGGCTCGCTGTTTCTCTTGGCTTGTTTTAGACAGAGTTTAAATACCACGCCCAGCCTGTAGGCCTGTAGGGTTAGGGCCTAGGACAGGAGTTTCCTTTTACCTGGATATCTAGGTTAGCTCCAGCATCAATCAGCATCTGGACCATGGCTTCATCCCCAGCAGCACAGGCATACATAAGCGGCGTCATACCCTGTGAACCAAAGGTCGATGCTAAATCGTCAGACACAGAACGGAGCATCCCACATCCCACAGGTCTCTGCCCAGCTGCTCCTCAGGAACGGGCCTGTGTCTCCCAGGGCCAAGGGAACTGGAAGGCTAATCAGGGTCATCAGCATAGGGGTGAGAAATATATGGCCTACATGGCAGGCAGTGTAGCCAGATCCCAGGCCCAATGTCTCTTTTCTGCCTCAGTTTCTTCATCTTAGAGATAGAAATAATGTGTGTCTCAGTTGGTTGTAGAAGGGTAATAGTATACACAGTGCTCAGTACATACATGATAAGCTTACAACCCCAAGTGAGAGGTAATTAACAGTAACATATTACACTGCATATATCACTGGCCAGTTCCTGGATTCACTGTAGGAAGTAACTTATATGCAGTGTTCCATTTAATCACTGTACTATTACTGTGAGGGGAGGGGCTTCTATTGTTATCCTCATTGTATGCACGTGGGACAGAGAAGGGGAGTTAACTGTCCAAGGTCCTAGGTTGGAACCCCGGTCTGAGTTGTTGAAGCCTGTGCTCAGCAGTGTCTCTGGGGAGATGTGTCTGGCCATATCTTGTGCTAATGAGCAGTACAGTGTAGACTGTAAGCGGCGTCTACTCCCTCACTGTAGCTACAGGGGCAGCTAGCAGGGCTGTCTCCCTGACTAGGAGTCTGACGGCAGAGGCAACAGCGTAAAGTGTGCTACACAGCTGGATCCTGGCAAGCTGTGTCTGGTGCTCTGTGATATTATTTATTAGGTTATCTGTGTGGAGAGAAGATCTTCTCAGCTCATAAATCCTTGTCTAGTTCCTGGAGATAAGGAAATGGCTTGAGATTAATCATGGGGCGAGCAGCCTGTTTACCTATGCATCTGTTTCTAAATACCAGCATTCAGAGAGCAACAATGCTGAGCAGCTACAGAGAAGCCAGTGGCAGCATGATGGAAACTTGGCTTTGTTCCACACTCTACACACACACACACACACACACACACACACACACACACACACACCAGGTATGTAATGAGTTTTTCTCCACACATCTGTATACACTCAGAGCATAAACCAGGCCCAGAGCAGGAGAAAGGAAGGAACGTTTTTATGCTGTCCCTTAGGCACACATGGAGGGCTGAAGCCCAGATTTCAGGGCTAATCATCATCGTTTTGACAGTAATACAGCAGCAGTAATAATCGTATTGACAAGAACCACAGTGAACATGGAAGATCCCACCAACTCCTCTGCACGCAGGCACTGTTATCCCACCTTTGAGGAGAGGAAGGCATGGTCCCTTTGGTGGCAGGGTGTCTTGTCAAGATCCCTCAGCTGTGCTGTGGTAGATAGACTAAAGCCTTCAGCAGTCTGAACTGTAAGTGCCTGGGCTTCAACACTGCAGGCCCTGGGGAAGCGGACACCAGGAAGAAGGCTCCCACAGAGGCCCTGCATCTGTGCCTGCATGCAACCAACACCAGCCTGAGGTTCTCCACTGTGCAGACACTCCTCGCTCTGTGGCTCCTCAGCCTGGCCTGGCCACACTCGCTGGCAGCTGCCTCACCCTCTTTCCTGTTCTGATGCACCCAACCCTGCCCTCCCTCAGGCTCAGTTTCAGCCCCACAGAGCACTCCCAGCCTCACGCTTCATCTGCTGCTCCAGTCTCTGGGTTGCACTGTCATGGCATCGGACACAGGCCGTGACCCTCCATGGCAGCCTGTCTGTCCCCAGGCTTTTGGATAGGCTTCCAAACCACACAGTACCATTTGGGACACAGTAACTGATCCCCAAACAGAGTCACCTAAACATTCCACAGTGGGCGTGAGTTGCAGTCTTCTGACTCTGCAGTCGTCTTCACAGTTCTTCTGTAAATCAGGGTTCACCCCAGTATCCCTGCCCTCTTCCCTCATTCTGCTCCTTGGTACTTCTCATCAGTGTGCTCTTTGTTTTATGTGTTTGCCCTCTTCCTCCTCCTCCTCCTCCTCCTCCTCCTCCTCCTCCTCTTCCTTTTTCTTTTGGTGCTAGAGACTGAACCAGGGGCCTTGCACATGTTAGGCAAATACTCTACCTATGAACTAGATGCTTAGCATTCAGTTTTATTGTGACAGGATCTCACTTTGTAGTCCAGACTGGCCCTGAATTCACTATGTAGCCTAAGCTGGCCTTGAACTCCGAATCATCCTGCTACAGCTGCCGTGTGCTGTTGACTCCAGTTGCACTTGATCTTAGGTGGTAGGTAGGCTTAGGTGCTCGCGTCTTACTCTCTCTTTACCAGTGTCACCCCGTGTCCTGGAGCTTGTGAGTGGCTGGCACACAGTCCTGTTCACATACATGCCAGTGATTATGTCCCACAAGTCTACAGTCCAAGCCTTCACTGGATTCTTCCTCAGCCCGGCCTCATCTAGGACAGTTGCTGGCCTTCCAACCAGGGAAACAGAACCCACACTACCACAGTTGTCCAGGACGACTGGGGGACCCAGATTGGCCACCTGTCAGGAGCTTGAGGCCCAGAGCTGACTGAGCAAGCCCCAGTCAGGCTCAAGATGCAGGAACTGTGACTGTTTCTCCCACCCTAGCATAGTTCTGAGTCGCTCTCTATGCCTGGCCTAGAAGAGTCCGAAGATGGTACCTGGTCATCCATTGTGTTCACCCCATCCGGGCCCAGGGCCTCGATGGCCTGGCTGATGAGGTCTGTTCTCCCACAGTTGAGCATGCGGAAGCCCAGGTCCTGGTTGAAGCGTTCAGTAGCAGCTCGAGCGTCCAGCCTCCGGAAGGAACTAAAGCAGCACTCGGGTCTGCACAGGAGAGACCAAGAGGTGTGTGAGTGTGACTGTGATACACGGCACAGTGGGTCTGGCTGGGTGGGAGGACTGAATTGCGCAGGGGTCAGCTATGACTGGCCTTGCTCTGGTCTTGCCCCGGGGCAGTGGCTCTCAACCTTCCTGATGCTGCGGCCCTTTAATACAGACCTCATGTTGTGCTGACCCCAACCATAACATATTTCACTGCTACTTCCTACGTGTAATTTGGCTTACTGTTAGGAGTCATAATGTAAATGTTTTGGAGATAGCAAAGGGGTTAGGTTGAGAACCTCTGCCTTAGAGAGGACAAAGCTCGGATTCCTATACCTGGGTTAGTGCAGTGGACTGAGCTCTTGAGATCTGTCAACTGTTGGAACAAGTTCTCAGACTCCCTTGAGGAGGAGAAAGCTGACCGGGGCTGGTGCCCAGGCCTGAGCCTTAGCACTTGGCCACTGCATAGTGCTTGCACAAGCAGGCTGACCTTCAGCTTGTGAAGCAGGCATTGTCTAGATTTTCCCTGTGTCTCTTCAGGTTGCCTAGTAAGACCCCAAAGTGCCAAGGACAAGGCAGGGAGAGACTCAGAATCCCATGGACAATCAACTCAACTTACTAAGGACCATTACAGACAAGATCTGTACCTACACAGGGCACACCAGAGCATTCTAAAAGCTCCTACCTGAATCCTTGAATTAGGTCAAAGTTTGTAAAATTCACATCTATAGTATGGTTTGAGCACAGTCAGAAAACAGAAATTCAAGCACCCCTCAGGCCAGGCCAGGCTAGGGATGGCCAGCAGGAGCTGACCCATGAACAGCTTCTGCAGCATCCTATCTACAGGAGGAGTTACTGTGGGAAGGAATATGATGATCTTAAATTTAGGCACCTCTGCAGACAAGCTGCTGTTTCTCTCTGACTTGCAGTCTCTTCATTTGTTACAGGGCACTAGAGCCCTCTTTAAAGTTGTCATGATGGCTGAGATACAGGCACAAGGCAGAAGAGCTCAGCACAGGGTCTGATACAAGAAAACCATGGTGGATGAAAGAGCCTCCCCAGCCAGGACCCAAGACTCGCACTCCATGTGCACTCCAGCCCAAATTCAAAGGTATGCATGTGCTGGGTAACACTTCAGCAGTTACAGACAAAGCCTAGAACGAATCTCTTCCCCCACTTGGCTGTGGCACTTTTGAATGATACTTAGTGTAACTCAGGTGCCCTACAGCCTTGCTCTGATGCCCACCCAGCCACTAGAAGCAGCAGATAGCAGAGAGGTGTTATAGGTGATGGGACAGAGATGTTGTGCTCGCCCCCTTCTTTTGGGCCCATACTTGAGTTGCCGGGGCTCGCAGTCCAGGCCTGGTAGCAGTAGCCGGGCTGCCTGCCGGATATCGCCACTGTCCACAGTGGGGCTGCGACGGTGCTCTGCGTAGGTGATTGCCACCCGCATCCACTCCATCAGTGGTGGCAGCAGCATGAAGGGCCTGTGGGGCAGCAGAGAGAGGTCAGGTCTGGGTGCAGTGCTCCCTGCACACAGAAGGGGGCCCCTTAGCACCTCTTTATCTATTAAAGGACAGTGCCAATAATACCCCCTCTCTCCACCCAACCTTCTGTAACAGCCCCTAGAACTGTTCTCTCCCAGCATACCAAGTGTCCCACCATCCCGAATGGCCTAAGGCCAGGAACGATGCCTTTCTCATTTCTGTACTCACTTAGCCCAGGGCCTGACCCAACAAGTTTTCTGTTGGGAATTGGTTCTAATGCTTTGTCTTATTCAGCTCCTAAAGGCTGTGCTTCTGGGCCTGAGGGCCCCTGCCCACAGATGGCTTTGATTGATAATAAAGAATTGCCACACAGCCAAAGGCTGGGCATAAAGACTGAAGCAGGACTTTTAGATTGTGCAGGCAAGTGACCAAAGAGGAGAATCCTCATGACTTGGAGGGAGAGGGGTCAGATTTAAGAGCTGCAGAAGAAAACCATCCAGTAATGTAGGTGGAAAAGGAAAGTGACCTTATTGGGGATCGGGGGACATTGCCCAGAAGGTAACAGGGCAGCAAAGATAAAACATAGATTTAGAAGATGTTAAGCCAGGAACACAGGAGGGAAGTGTGTGCTAGCTGCAGGGAGGATTAGAAATGCCCAGCCATTGAGCTAGTCAAGGCTTATCAAAGTCAGCTGGCATGTGTTCTTCCATTCATGAATCCAGAGGGCTCCAGGGCGGGTGCAGCATGCACTCAACCCACCGGAGTCAAAGCAGTTAACCAATTCACCGCTACAGTTTTCAGAAAATGTTTGTTGACAGACTAAAACTATGAATTAGCACCTGTTACTTAGCATTAACATATGCAGATTTTTACATGGACCAAGTCTTGTTTCTGCTGAGAAAAGAATGACATCAATCTATGACACCCGAAGCCAAGGGTGGTGGCATACACCTATAAGCCCTGCACTTGAGAGATGAAGGCAGGAGTTCAAGGCCACCCTCGACTATAAATCAAGTTTGAGGCTAGCCTAGGCTACAGGAGTCTTGTCTCAAAAAAATAATAATGATGTGTCTTGTTTTCAAGGGCATGGCATTGATTCATATAGGAAGTGGGACTATTTGGGGAAGCTCGTGTAATCTAGAAAGGCAAAATGACCATTCATGAATTATCACTTTCTGCAAGATCCATTCTGATTATTATCCATCTGAACCCCCCTCAAATACCTGTAAAATTTCCGAATCTTACAAGGCAGTACAGAGGGATTTTCACAGCTGTCCTTAGCCCTTAGCCCACAGAGAAGGTTTTATTTAAATCATTACACTGAAAACTGGTTGTTCATGATTTTCTATTTGCACAGCAAAGAGCAGAGCATGGCCTTTAACCCGTGTGTGTGTGTGTGTGTGTGTGTGTGTGTGTGTGTGTGTCTCACTATGTAGCCCAGGTGGCCTAACTTGTGTTTCTCCTGCCTCAGCCTCCTGAATTTTGGGACTGCAGGCATCACCAAGCCCTGCTATGGTATGAAACCTCTAACTGGGCATTTCCCAGTTCCTCTAAAGCAGCAATTCTCAATCTTCTTAATGCTGCCTCCCTTTAATACAGTTGACTCCCAACCATTAAGTTATTTTTGTTGCTACTTCATAACTGTGATTTTGCTACTGCTATGAATTGTAATATAAATATTTTTGGAGATAGAGGGTTGCCAGAGGGTTGTGACCCACAGGAGGGGAACCGCTGCTCTAAGCCAAGCTCCAAGGGTTTGTTCAGGAAGCACACGTCCTAGTCAGGTGGTACCCTCACTCATCCCTCTTCCCCCTTGGTGCCTTATCAGCTCACGAGGTAGAGAATGCAGTAGGGATAGAGTTCTTCTCTCTTTCTATAACATTCTTGTATCTGGATTCTCTTTCCCTTGTGTGCTAGAGGCTGAGACAGCATAGTGGAAACAATCTATCTCCAAAGAGATTCATGATCCTAGTCTCAGTCCTAACTCACTTCTCCATGGACATAAATGCTCAAACCCAGTGCCTGACGCTGTGGACATGGTCCTAACGGATGAACTCCACATGTCTGTGGAGCTGTTCCTGGAAGCCTTCCTAAGTCCTTTCTGTGATTTAGTCAGTGTTTAATTCTCTATTAAGTCCTATCCTGTTTAAAATACCTAAAGTGATGTCTGTTTCCTGAATTGAACACTGATTAATACTCTAGAAATCTGAATTATCCCTCTGTCTCTCAGGTTGTGTCTAGTGAATACCTTGTCTCCAAACAAAGCTGACCTCGCCAACAACCAACCTCTTCAGGCCAAGGATGGCCTAATCACCCTCACTGTCCACTGGTGGCACTTAGGCAGGTAAAATGATAATCAGACCATGGGCTTTCTTGGTAACATCCTGTTCTGAGCTAGGGTTTCCAGAATACTATTTTCTTTCTACTAGTTCATCCTGCCCACTGGGCACAGTGAGAAGAGCAGGCCTGCATTATGTGATCCTCTGGAAAATCCCTATGGAAGGGCCTGGAGGAGTAGAAGTGAGGGTAACTGATGGCTTCCTCAGTGTCTCGGTTTTCCCTTCCAAGTTTTTTCTGCTTCCCAAAGCTGAGGTTGGCTGAGAGCCCTTTGTGCTGAAATGCAGTTGGCTGCAGAGCCAGGCCCAGGGCCGGGAGCCCCAGTCAGACCGAGGAAAGCCCCTCTGTGCAGCCATCTGCCTGCTGAGACAATGTGGGATCTGATACCTCAGAGTAGCCATTCTTAGATATTTTTGATCTCAAGTCCCTTGTTACACTCCAAAAAGTTACTGAAACCCTCAAAGGGCTTGTACTGATCTATGATACCAACAAAAAGTAAAACAGAGAAAAATGCTAAAACACGCAAATACTTTCCACAAGCCATCACACATCACGTTGAAAAGCCTCTGGAAAACTCCCTTGGACATCGTACAAAAAATGAAATTGAAAATCAAACATCACAGCCAGGCGTGGTGGTGCACGCCTTTAATCCCAGCACTTGGGAGGCAGAGGCAGGCGGATTTCTGAGTTTGAGGCCAGCCTGGTCTACAAAGTGAGTTCCAGGACAGCCAGGGCTACACAGAGAAACCCTGTCTCGAAAAAAAAAAAAAATCAAACATCACATTCTTTTAAAACAAATCTGACCCCGTACTCTCCTGGCAAGTGTCTTCAGGGTTCCAGGGGTGGCCATAATTTGAGGACTTCTGCTTCAAAACATCACACCAGGCACTTGAGCTGCTGGGGAGGGGTCTTTTTTTTTTCTTTCTTTCTTTCTTTCTTTTTTTTTTTTTTTTGCTTTGTGAGACAGCGGTGAGAGTTGTGTGTGTGTGTCTCACTATGAAGCCCTAAAATCCAGGCTGGGTCAGAACTCACTATATAGACCAGGTTGGCCCTTAACTCACAGAAGTCTGCCTCCTTCTGCCTCTTGAGGGCTGGCCTAAAAGTATGTGCTACCACACCTAGCACTGTGCCGGATAAGTTCACTGTCAACTTGGTGTAACCTAGAGTCAGTTGGTAAGAGAGAATCTCAACTGGGGAACTGTCCAGGTCAGACTTGCCTGTGGCCATGTCTGTGAGAGTCTGTCTTGATCAATGATTGATGAGGGGGACCTAGCTCACTGTGGACAACACCATCCCTAGGCAGGTAAGCCTGGACAACCTACTGGGAAAGCCAGCTGAGCACGAGGCCGTGCTTCTCCATGGTTTTTGTCCTGGCTTCCCTAAATGACAACCTGTAACTTGCGAGATGAAATAAACCTTTCCTTTGGTCAGGGTGTTGTCATCATAGCAACAGAAAAGACAGCTAGCATAGTGTGTAAGGATAACACTGCCCAGGGCTGGCAAGCAGCAGCAGGCCCAGGGCTGGAACTCTGTCCCCATAGCACACAGTCCCTGTGAACCCTGACATGGCACAGGGCTTTCACATACACGCATCGATCAGGGTCCTGAGGACCTGGAATCCTCATGGGCAGCATCCTTCCTGGAAGTAAGTTCTAGTGGCTTCAGTACCACTGAGCCAGTTATGGAACCTCAGGCAGGCCACTGACCTCTATGGACCCATCTTTCTATTAAAGAAGAGGTTAGGTTAGTGTTTATACATTTTCTTCCATGGTCAGAACTCTTCGTTACATGTAGAGTCTTCACTGCAGTAACTGTATCTACGGACCAGAGACCGAGTGTATAGTTCTGGGGGAGGACTGACTGGCTGGCTGGGATCAGGTGTTTTCTTACTGGCCAAAACCCTGTGACTGTACCAGTAGCTTCACTTCTTCTAGTCACAATTTCCATATGAATAAAGTGGGTCTAAATTATAGGAGTACCTCCCAAGACAGCTATAAGTACATACACAAAGTGCTTAGCAGAAGAACATTGGGAACGTGGTATGTTCTCCATAAACATTAAGTATTCTTACTGCTTTAGTATCTGTTGATAGAGAAAACTCATAATAGAAAAAATAGGCTGTAGGAATCTGGCTGCCTCAGCTCCAGCCTTCTTACAGGTCAGCTGACTCCCGGCCTTCTCCCTGCCAGCAAGCATAAACACGTAAGCCTGCAGGCAGGCTGCCCACTATCCACTCAAGCCTAGCTCATAAAACAGAGAAAACAAATGCAGCCACTATGTTGAGAGTGAGCTACAAAGTTTCTGGAGGCACAAACTCTTGCCTTGGCAATAAAGAAACTTACACAGGAGGTGACTACAAGAAACATAGTCATAGAGGGTTGTGGGTCACCAACATGTGGTGGTAGGGTACAACTTTAAGGGACCAGCAGCTCCCAAAACATACTGGTGCTTTTTGTGCCTAATCAGTCTCTGCCTCTGTCTCTCTGCCTGTATCTGTCTCTTTCTGTCTCTGACTCTCTCTGTCTCTGTCTCTCTCTCTGTCTCTCTGTCTCTCTGTCTCTCTCTCTCANACACACACACACACACACAGAAAGCTTTTTAAGGTCTTGCCTGGAAAAGGCCTGCCCCTGCACATGTATGATTTATTAGGACAACAGTCCCATAAGCAGTGTCTTAACATGCAACAGGAAACACCTCCAATTTCTAGCTCAAAGCAGGCTCTGTTCTTTCTTGAGGTGGGAAGGGGCCTTGGAACAAGAGTCAGGTTGATAGATGGGCATTGGCCTGTACCTATAAGCTATGTAGTCCAAACCCCGGGCAGAAGAAAGTCTTATGCCTCTGTCCCCGACCTGGCATGCTGAGGTCTATACCCCTTTGAATCGGGGAGAAGAATAGGAGATGCCTACTGACCAAGGCTATGAGATCAGGCATCAGCTTCACTGTGGGAAGGCTGGGCCAGGGTTTTGCTTGCCTGGATGTAGGGGCACGGCAACTCATAGGCTGGGAGGGAAGGGGCTGGACATCGGTTTCAGATTTACTCCCATGGATATTTCTCCATCATCTTTAAGGAATACCTCACTCAGCCTTAGAGCATTTGAAGCTTAAGAAAGGAAGAGCCGAGGAGATTTCAGGCTGAGATGGGGCTGCTACTGTGGTTTTTTGGCCTCAGATCTCAGTTTCTCCAGTTTTGCTCCACCTTCAGCAGGAAGCACAGTAGAGCCACGGGGCTGCTTGGATGGGCTCCTCTTTCCATAGACCTCACGGTGGAGCATGCTGCACACCCTGGCCTTCCATCCCACCATCTGGGCAGGCACAAGCAGGAGAGAAATGTTGCAAAGATTGCCAGATTTTTCCACCAAGTGAAGATTCCACAGACAGAAACTTCTCTAGAAGAGTTGGGGTTGGCTCTGAAATGCCAGCCTGAGGCCTTCTTCCTGGTTTCCTTAAGACTTCCAGAGCTGCTGTGGTCCCAAACCAAGCCAAAAGCCCATGTAGAATAAAGCCAATATTGTCTTACTGAAGTCAGATTCCAACCCAGCACAAAGGAAGGGATTCTAGTTTGCCTCACATCTTGGACTAATTATTTTCCTAGAATCGCTTGGTAAACCGGGATGGTTTGGCTCAGCTTGGAGTAGGAGCTAAGCACGTTTCTCTCCCTGGACCCCCAGGCCTGTGTCCCCCTCTGAGCCTCACTGCCTCAGAACAACTGGGCTGATCTTAGCAGAATTCCTGTTTGGAATCAGGTGACTTCTGTTGAAGGTGGGGCTTTGGCTTTCGGGGGTGGGGCCGATACGGTTTCTTATTAAAACTCATCTGGTACAGATTAGAGGAACTAGAAGCAGCTTGCCAGATACGCTACACGTGTGATGATGTCTAGGTTTTGGTTGTTTTGTGAGTGCTTGGGATTGAACTCAGGTCCTTGTGCACGTTGAACAAGTGCCCTACCACAGTTCTATCCCAGGCTTCCAGGGTACTGTTTGTTTGCCTGCTTGCTTTTGAGATGAAGTCTTGTTCTGTAGCCCTAACTGGCCCAGAGTTCACTCTGTAGGTCAGGTGATCTTCTGACGCTGACTCTCTAGTCCTGGGACTGACCAGGTGGATATGCCATGGCTGGCTTTTCCCCACTTTTCTATTTTGTTGTCCAGGCTGGCCTTGAACGTTGGAGTTCAAGTGACTCCTTGCATCACTGCACCAGGATTGGGGTGGATTGCCTTACCAGACTAAATTTAATATGATATTTGGACTTCAATTTCAAACATGGCCTAGTCACAACGAGATATGATCCTTCTAGGGCCTCTTGCTAGTGGTGGCCCTAGAGGTCTCCAAGGAATCTGTCAGCAATGGAATGTGCAGTCAACTGTATGACAGTGGGGACATGAGAATGAAAAGACAATCACCAATGAGTAATGTTTATAGAACAGGTAATTTTAAGTCCCTTATACCCACTAATTAATCCTCACTTTATAAAGCAGGTGCCATTACTATTAGTGTGTACTCTTGCACATGGACAAATGGAGGACCCAGTGCTATTCATGAAGCAGTAGCAGAGCTGGGCTGTGAACCAGGAAGTGCACACCATCCAAGGCCCTTCTCAGAATGTATTTCATGACCACTCAGGTTGTCCTTTAGCTCTGTTTTTATTTTGGTTTAATTTTGCAAATTATTTCTGTGTGTGTGTGTGTGTGTGTGTGTGTGTGTGTGTGTGTGTGTGATTACAGTATGATAGAAAGTCAGTTCTTTCTATCATGTGGATCCCAGGAATCTATCTCAGGTCATCAGGCTTGAATGCAAAACCTCTATCAGCTGAACCACCTTGCTGCCTGCCTTCACCTCTTGGATAAGGTCTCACCATGCAGTCTATGCGGACTACACAGGCCTTCAACGTTGTGTGTCACCGTGTCTGGCTGACTTAGGATGCTTTACCGAATGGTATTTTAAACTCTGGGATATGACAAGCATACACTCATGCAGCCATCATGCTTTTTACTTTTATTTAAGTATTCAACAACCATTTATTACATAGAATCTATTTTTTATGATCAGCCTTTGGGCATCTAGGCATGGGAGCACACATCTGTAATTATAGCACTTGGGAGACAGGGGTAAGAGAATCATGACTTGATGGGCATCTAGCCTACAGAATGAATTTTACATTAGACTGGGCTATGCAGCAAGACCAGACTGAATCTCAAGAACACAAAACAAAACAAAAAATGATGTAGTGTTCAGATCAGTGAATGTTTTTACTTGAGACATTTAAAAATAATGATGATTCTACCCATCTCACAACGAGAGGGGCATCTGTAATGTCTCCCAGTCTGGACCACTTTTGAGAGAGAAGGGAAGTGCTGTTGCCAACACAGGGATGGCAAGGTATAAAGAGGCACTTCATCCTCACAGTGTTAGGGCACTTGACTAGAGATCTTTGTCCACAGAGATCCCTCTGCCTGGTCCACACTGCCTGTTTTGCAAGGGCATTTCCTCCCACCCACCAGCTTGGCATACCTCCATGCTCCCCTTCAGCAACATGCCCTATGACACACAGGGCTTACCAGGTTTGTATTCTTTTATTTGTGTGGGATTTTGTGGGCTTTTCCCTTGAGTACAATTTTTCTAAGGCTCACTGTCATCTCCTGCCATCTTTCAGCACAGAAACTCCATTGGGAGCCATCTACTGAGTTTATAACAAAGGGCATATTTCTTATTCAGCCCTTGGGTCATGTTCTCAGGGGTCCATTCACTCCTGAGCTGCACTCTGAAGGTAAAGAGACTTCCTAGTCTTTTGTTCCTGAAGGCTTCAGGTAACTTGAATATTCTTTTTGGATAAAACCAGTTAATTCCTAGAGAAAAAGACAGCAATGTCCCATGAGAACTTCCCAGAACCAGGCAGACTGGGGCTAAGGTGGCTCTAGGAAAGTAGCTGGAAAACTGGGATCAGGCAGGGCAGGGAGAGGCAGATGTGGTGATGTGGTTGTGCTAACACGCAGCCTTGCGTCATGATGGTAAGAGCACAGCCACCTGTCCTTGGCAGCTGGCCCCGACTCCTGGTGGTGTCTCATGTGGGTGAGGAGGTGTAGGTGCCAATGGAGACTACATGCAGGCCGCCACCACACCCCTTTCCACGCAGCAGGGAGGGCCTTAAGCCTTCATAGTTGGGGCTATCAGATCCATTCGCAGGCTAACATGTCTCGGCATTGTTGCTGGACTGATCCGGCAGGCCGGGGTATCACTGCTACCCACACACATGGGGTGGTAGGAGTGTGACAGCAAACCTTTCTCAACTCCTGGGCGGTGTGGCTCTCTTGGACGACAGGTCACACCTCATCCACAGGGCCCAGTGCTGCCATATGCTAGAGACCCGCTTTCTCTTTCCACACTTGCACGACACAGCTGACTACGGACCATACATTCTCTCACCATCTAAAAGTCAGACAGGCAAGGACTTCCAACCTGTGCAAACACTCTTTCCTCTTGTGGGCACAGCTCACTGGCCTCTGCCAGGAAGGTAGCCCTTATCAGGATCCCAGGGCTCAGTTGTCCCGAAGACAACTTCATATTTATCCCACAGACATTACCTGCTGGGCTGGGGAACATGGTGGAGTTTTGGGGGTAGGCCCTGGAAATGGATATTTCTATTCAAATGTAGCTGAGTGAAATCATACTATATCTGCTTCCCCAATCACCTGCAGTCTAGGAAAGAAAGGTGACACTTGAAAGTGTCACATATGGAGCTTCTATGAATTTCTGGGAAACAACCTATGTTGAACTTAGGGTATACAGAGATGACCTCATGTAGAGAGGAATTCCTGATAGGTAAACAGTGACCCTGTGGATGGGGGTGGGGATGTGGATGGGAGGCAGCATGTGTTCTACCACGGTCAGAAATGAGGTAAGGAAAGGCAGGCTCCCGGGCTGGATCTAACTCTGCTTTCTACACCTACAGCCAAACTGCAGCCCTGTGAATCCTCTGGCACAGACTTCTGACTTGCATACTATATTGCTAGGATCTGGGCACCAACTTATGCCAAGCAAGCCTGAGGCCATTTGCATATCACCTCTGACCCTTCAGCTGCTTGCTAGGGAGGTTTGTCATGAGTTCATGTCTTACTAGTGTGAAAGCCAAGGCACATCACTCATGTCATATAGTAGCCAAACCATAACTAGACTGGACCTTAGAAAACATGACAAATGTACTGGGATCTTCCATGATGTCCAGCTGCCATATAGGGCACATTGAATCTGCTGGCCAATAGAGAAGTAGGAGATGTATTGGGACACCTCCGTGGGCCATGTACCCATGCTGCCCAGACTCCAGCTTTGTACTCACAACCTCAACAGACTCTGAACTGGAAGCTGGACACCAGCGTCTCAAAGAGTGCAACCCAGGCTCAAGAAGTATTAAAAACCCCATTCCAAAACTGCATATACTAAACATGGGAAAGAGAGGGGGCAGGGCAAGCCACAGCCAGCTGAGAGGCTGCTTGTCTGGGTTGTGTGGGAAGGAATAAATCTAAGGAGATGCCTGGAAGGCAGGTGAGGGCTGGCCAGAAAACGCGCCTGGTCTGGCTCTTGATCTGCCAAAGCTCCTAGCTGCTCTCACTGTCAGGGTCTAAACCATCTCCAGAAGGGCCTCAGAAGCACCTCAAAAATGCAGGATCAGTTCCCTTGAGAGCCGGGACTTCCACATACGAGACACTCTCAGAAACACAGCCACACTATAGACAAAAGGGATTGTTGCTGTCACGTAACTCCAAATGAATTGAAGCCTGGGCCGGGCAGTTCCCAGTCTTCTTTTTTTGTGTGAAGACTGACGGTTGCAACAATGGGACAGGAAGTCCCAGGCAACGGCAGCCCTCAGGGGCACTTGTCAGAGGCCTGGCCAGGATCCTGTTCTGTCTCCGTACTCTATTATCTGGCACAGCCACTTTCTTTGTCTGCCCCAAATCCCTGGCTCGCTCCTTCTCGGATGTTGGCAGATGCCCACATTCAGGCTGGCCACCCAGAGCTAGCAAACTAAGTCTGATGGGAAGCAGTTGAAAGCCAGCCACCCATGTCACAGTGGAGGGGAGAGAGCTGATGGAGAGGTCCAAGACTTGCCCTCTCAGTCTGGGGAAGACAAGAGATAGCACACAGTAAGAAGTCCCTGGTTTGTCATGATTAGAATTCCCGGCCTGAACCCTACCCTGCCTCTTTCTTTCTAGCTGAGACCTTGGCATGTCTGGGTCCTCCTGAGGCCCTCAGGTCCTGCTCAGACCTACAGTCTGCTGTAAATGGGAACAAGGAAAGTTTCCTCTAAGAGCTGTGGGCAAGGAACTGTTAGGGAGCTGTGTAAAGTGCTTCAGAGACTGTCAGGCTTGATCTTAATGTTGAGAGTCTACACAAGATCCCTTAATGTTCTCTAAGAATGATGCATCCTGGACTGCCATCCTGAACTGCCATCAGAAGTGACTGCTGACTCCCCTCCCCTCTGGAGTGTGGGTAAGAAAAGGGATGGGAAGGTAGAGTAACTTATTTTGCTAAGCTGAATTCTTGCTTCTTACCAAAGCAACAAAGATAATCAAATCAGATCATATTGCTCCTAGGTATGCATTGGCAGCAGGTCACACACAGGTACCATGGTAGCCCAACCTTAATGAGCAGGAGACCAGGAACACAATACAAATGAATGTTGGAAAATGACTGACAGTTTGCTTGGCCAGAGAAAATCAAGGCTGTAGAATACTCTGAATCCTTGGATAATAGGCTAAACTCTAACACATCTACAAACACTTTAGTTTCAAACAATTCTCACTTCACCTTAGTTCTCAACTTGGGACATCTGGTCTACCTCCATCCTCTTTGCTCCTCACCAGGTTCCTTACCTACTGCTGAGTTACAAGAAAGTAAAGACAGACACTGAAGAGGGAGGTATACTAGCAAAGGGGAAAAAATACGCACTTTGAGTAGACATGATTTTTAAGCTTACCAATGTTTTGGGATTATCTGTGAACTAAACATGACCGTAGCTATTTTACTCCTTCCATAAGTTTATGGTAATAACATTTGCACAGTCATTAACAACTACCACATAGGGGAGCTTATTCTGTGTATTACCTTATTTGATCTCCACAAACTCAGTTGGAAATAGGTCAAGTCATTTCCACTTCAAGTAAGAGGTTTGGGAAATTAAATGCTTGCAATCACATATCTGGTAAATGATAAAACAGGAACCCCTTTGCCCTAACTTCACAGACCCCAACCATTAGATGCCATTGACTATTTTGCTAGCTGAAGACAATATTTAACAATATTTGTGTTTCAGGGACTGTTCTATGTCAGAAACAAGGAAGACTCATGATGTTTACATTTTCAAGGGGTGAGAAATGGCCAAACAAGTAGATTAACACTTAAACAAGATCATTTCAAAATGAAAAAAGAGGGAGAGATGACAGGGAATGTCTTGGGTGAGACAGACAGCTCTCTGTGTGATCTGAAAACTATATACCAGTCCTTTTGGAGGTTACTGGCAATGCCAAGTGGGGTAACATGGAAGCAATACTTAAATCACTCAATAGCTATTATTTCATTTACTTCCATTTTGGGTAAACAGATGGAGATTTAATGCACAAAAAGCGGGGAAGAGGCAGGGAGAAAAGAGCTTAACATTGCAAATCTTCTTGAAGTGGTATTTAAGGGAATCACAAGTCAGTAGCATGAAGCTCCCATCACCATCATCTCTATTATGTGGTAAAAAACACTTTCGAAAGCTGAGCAAAAGATTAACGAGCCACTTAGACTCAATGAACACCAACCGGTGGGCGCCTCCGAACATCACCCTTCTGCATCTGGGACAGAACAAAGGAAAATAGATGCTTGTCCTCACTGTGGGGCTCATCTGTGTAAGTAAGGGTTATGTCCCCAGAACTTGGGGAGCCATCTAAAGAAGCAGGCCTGGAATTCCATATTACCAAGAAGGAACAGTCTCTGGGAATCAGAGGAAGAAACGCTGAACTGGACTCTTAGAACACACCTCTGAGGATATGCTCACCAATGGCAAACTACTAACCCACAGCCTGACATTGAAACATTTGCTAAATAGGAACTGGTAATGACTGGGGGTTAGGTGGAGGCATCCTACCAAAGTTTTGTTCTTTTAAAGTGTGGATTCATTTGCCATGATATTTGCATCTGGGAATACCAGAAGCCATGTGTTTTTGTTGTTTAAGCCATGCTTAAATCATAATTTTCTCTGGTTGTGTTGTGAGGGCAATTTAAAGTCACAGGTCTGATCTGTCAGGGTCTTTCAACAATTCTAGCCTTCTCAGAGATTATCCTTAATGTGGTAATGAAGACTTCACATATACCACATGCCAGACACTGTTATATATATATATTTATATATTAATCTTAGAGCATCCTGAAGTTGCTACTATTGTTCCTATGCTAAGCAGGATTGAGACATAAAGCTGAAGTGACAGGCATGAAGCCATCTGGTTTGGGGAGGTTTGGGGATTTGAAGCTAGGCAGGCTTTGATCCAGAGAGCCAATCTAACACACTGCCACAAAAATCAAGCTTCCTCTCACACTGATGGCTGAAGGTTCTGAAAAGCAGCAAGGTTGGGTTCAAAAAGTGTATCTTTGAGTCCAACTTTATTCTTTAGATAAGACTCCACCAACTGAATGAAGACTCAGTGACAGCAGGTCTTGCAAGGTTCCATCCCAGTATAGACACTCTTGGTATAGGGTCTGATATACTGGCAGGCTCCAAGCCTCTGGAGGAGATCTCCCTCTACAAAGAGACACTATGTAGAGCTGAGGGAGGTAGGTTAGGAACTGCAGCTAGGGCCCCAGGTTTGAGCAAATAGCCTGGTAGCCACCCACTGTAATTGCCACTCTTTCTTCCTGGCCTTACTTCTTCAGGGTTCTGGACTCTGATGCACAGGTCTGGTCACCTTACCCCAATCTGACCCTCTGAACATTTAACTCTGTGTCTCCTTCCATTCTTAATGACTGATGACATCTTCCAGCAATTTGCTGGCAAGAGAACAGGTCTTTTGCCTCCCATGCATGTCTATACAGTCCTCCTTCTCCTCATTCCTCAGGACGGTTATAGTCTAGGCTACCACCCCAGCTGGCCAACCCTCTGCCTCCAGGCATTACCACCATCAAGAACCACATGGCCAGATGGTTGCCCATCCTCTTCCAGGCCTGGGGGGGAGGGGAGCCACAGACTCCTGGATCCCTGACAGGAGCTTCTTTCACTTTCTAAGCTTAATCTCTTGGTGACACACCCCACAGGGCAGCAGCTGTGACTAATCCTGTGTTCTAGGCCCTGCCTTGTGTGTCTGGCTGGTGCAGTGACACTGAGCTGCCAGGGAGCAAGGCATCCTGGGAGGGCAGAGCTCTCAAGGGTAACAAGTGGGGTCCTGGTAGAGAAGAGGCAGGTGAGGCTAGAGGGGCCTTGAGGGGGTAGACCTGAAAGCTGGGATGTACTCATGAAGTCTGAGAGCTTGGGGGCCAGGGAGAAGAGAGATCTGAAACACTGTGAAAAGCCAAGGGCCCAGGCCTCAGGGGTATAGTTCTAGTCTCTTCTAGTCATTCACCAGTTAGGCCCAAGCCTTATACACCACCCTTCTGAAAAATATGATCATAAGAAACAGAAATGGATAGAATGCTCTTCAAAAGGGACATCATGATACATCTCACCCCCACACTCACACACACACACACACACACACACACACACACACACACCCTAGTGTAGAGTTATTTTCCCCATCATGAGAGATATGTGGATGAACTCAGGACTCTGCCACAGAGTGTGTACACTATTCCTGGATGCTGCCTGATTCAGATCAGTAGAATGCCTTCCCAATCCTTTTCACAAGCCCTGCCCTGCTTGTGACTCTAATTTCCTACTGTTTTTTCTTTTTGAACTCCCTTCCCAAGCACAGAGCTCACAGGTCTAGGGGAAGGTTGCCTTGCAGAGAGATACTGAGGCCCCACTGAACAGTATAGACTTAGTAGGGAATGTCACAATGTGCTCCACACAAAAGGGATGCTAGCATGTTGCAGCTCTTTATCTGCAGAGCTATGGTCACTCAAGGTCCCTCACTAGATGAAATCATAGTATATATCTTATAACAAAAATAGAGAAGACTTGAATAGCCACACCGCCAAAATGAGTCCCCTCGGAATGAGGTGGTGAATGAGATCACTTAAGAGTCCCAAAGAGACCCAGACATCAGTCTCCATGAAAGGACTTCAGGCCAGACATTCACTGCCACACCTGGAATCACAGTCTCTGAGCAGTTTGGATTTCATGCTTCTGAGATGAGCGAGGGGGGAAGGGCCCCATGGGAGGAAACAGGTAGAGTCAGGGGAATATTGTGAGCTCACAAAAACAAAGTCCTAGGATCCTAGCAAACTCCAGTTACTGCACAGAGGCAAACTTTCTCAGCTATTTGGTAAGGGTGTTGGGGTAGCAGAGTCTAAAGGGGCTCTGAGGCACAGCCCAGCACTGTCTCCACAGCCTCTAGGGTCTGTCCTGTCCAAGAAGGTCTGAGACACAGCAGGGCCTACATCAGCAGAGGGGACCAGTTCACAAAGCACTGCGCGCGCACCTGGCATCTCGGAAGCATCTGCTTGTCTGTATTAAGATTTGACTATTTTGGATTTCACTGCTCCCACAGTGGTGGTTCCAATTTCCTACCAATCTAATACTTGTTTGAAATGATTCATGGAAAAATACCTTTGTGACCAGTAGACTCATGCTGCAGAGTGTGGTTTCTAGATAATTGGTTTCTAAACACATACACATGTGTATGTTACTATTCAAACTCCGTGGCTACCACCACATGCAGATAATGGACTCCTGCCATAGAGAAGCCTGATGTTAAGATCATGGGGGAGAGGGCACTGTATACCCCTATGGGCAAAGCCAGTGGGTGTTGGAGTGCTTGGGTTGGAGTGGGGTCATGGCCTGGGGACCTTGTAGCCTCAGCCCAGGGCAGCAGGCTCTGCTCCTTGTTCAGTTTGATCCAAGCGGGCTTTGCTGGGGGGCTGGGGCTGGGCCTCACACCTCTCCGGAAGCTTACTAAACAGCAGTCGGGTCTCCTCTTTCCTCTCTCTGATGCAGTCTGCCTAGCCCTGTTCCTTCCCAGCCAACTTTTGCAACCGCAACACTTTCTCCACAAAGCAGAAACAGCTGGGGAGCAGGGCCTGCGATCCGGCCCCGCCTCCCACGGCACAGGCTTGACTTTCAGAATGCCTTGGGTTCCAGCTGCAGCCTTGTTTTGGGTCAGGCCCAGATGGGCCTCCTCAGCCATCCCGAGAGATAAAATGATGCTGACATCATAGTGATAACGGTAATAGCAACAACGATGGTAGCATTTACTGCTAGCATTACTTCTGTGTGTGTGCCAGGCCACTATCGTTTTATGTTCCTTCCAGTTACAGGCTGTATGGTGCAGTGGTTATGAGCAAGCCTCTGTGGTCTTGGCTAGTTACTGAGTCTTTCTGTGTCTCCATGCACTCATGTATAAAATGAGCACCTCCTTCCTGGTAGAATGTGAAAGATAGGAACACACCCATAGTGTGCTCAGCATTGTGTCTGATACATAGTAAATACTCACTGAGCACTGGTGGCCTTCCTGGAACCCTTTAATAGGCTTCTTCACCACTCTATATTTACAACTGAGGAAATGAAGCACGAGGTTTAGAGCCTTGCACAAAGGTCTCAAGGTTCATGAATGTCTGAATGTCAGTGTTGTTATTTGTACCCAGGTCATCTGTTCACAGCACTACATGCTCTGCTCCAAACATTGCTGTATGTCCTCAGGAGTACCAATGCTTCCTGGAGGCTGTCTGTAACCAACCAGGGCATGGAACTGTACCTCAGTGGGTATACTAGGAGACTGCAGAGGCCCAGGAGAAGGAGGCTTCGATGAGGAGCAGGCTGATGAGCCTGAAGACAACAGAGGCAGCTGGGGAAGGCCTCAGGCCACCCTTCTGTCAGGTGAAGCCCTTTAGTGAGGGGTTTTCCCATGTAGAGGAATACAACTTCAAGCTCACAGGGTAAGTACATGCAGCACCAATATATGTATACACACACACACACACACACACACACACACACACACACACACACACATCTCAAATTTGGTTGTTGGTGGGGGGCAGGTTTCTCTCCATGGCTATCTTAGAACTCACTATGTAGATCAAGATGGCCTTGAACTCAAGAGATCTACCTGCCTTTGCCTCCTGAGTGCTGTGATTAAAGAGATATACTACCATGCCCAGATTATATGGAGTGCATTTTAAAAAATATTTATTAAAATTTTAAGGCTGTTTTGTTATTTTAAGTATGTGAGTATTTTGCCTACATGCATGCCTGGTACTGGCAGAAGGCGGAAGAGGCCATCGGATCCCATGAGATTAGACTTAGAGATGATGATGGATGTTGTGAGTTGTTTGTTATATGGCTGGGAATCGAGTCGAATCAAATTCTCTGGGGGAGCAGTGCTTTTAACCACAAAGCTATCTTTCCAGTTCTGGTGGACTGCTTTTTCAAATCCTTTAGACCTCCGAGACCTAGAGCTGCAGTCCTGTCCTCATGGAGACATGCCACTCAGGCATCCCCTGCTCAAGCTCCTCATTGGATCACTCTTGGGAAGCCAACAACGTGTACATATCATATGTTCAACTTCAAAGGGCTGGAGCCCTGAAGACAACAAAAACCTGCCTTGGCCCCAGTGTTCTCACCTAAGAAACAAGCAGATGGGACCAAACATGCCCAAGATCCCTTTAATAACAGTGGCACTGTCATCCAAAGAGGTGACACCTACCACAGATAGAGGGCCAATTACCACTATCCTTATGGCTTTTTCTCAAAGTGCCTGCTCACTCAGCCACACTGCCACCTTTCCAGATCTGCAAGGATGTCTCGTTTTGTAGAGGAAACTGAAATTTCAAAGAGCTGAGCTAGTAGGTGCAGCTAAGCTGACCAACTCCATGCTAAGACGAAAGCCCACTTCCCAGCCTCAGTGACCCATCTTCCCCGGGTAAAGAAATATCATATTACACGTGGGCCTTGAAATATCATATTACACAGGAGCCTTCATCTGTCTGAGCACCCAGGCCACCCTGAAGACCAGATAGCTCCAGGAGGCTGCTTGCACAATCTGTTAGAAGTTAAATGTGCGTTGTGAACATTTCCTACTTGGTGTCCAGGCAAAAAATGATACCTACCGTTCGTTATTCAGGGTCATTCTTGGGGGATCCAGGTTGGGGTTCTCCATGGACTCCATCTGTGGGCACCTCAGGAAGTAGTAGAGTGTGTGGAGAGCATCTGGGGACCACGTGATGGGCTGTGGTGGCTGGCGGGCCTGGCGAGCAGGGCTGGTGCCTGGGCACAGGGGGTGGCGCCCCTGCATGTGGTGCATGGCTCGAGAGACCAGATCACCTGGGAAAGAGGGAAAGGACAAGTCAGAGCTCCCAGCCCACAGCTCCCTTCACTTAGTATAATTGCTGTTTACCCCAGAGTCAACAGGCTGAGGAGGAGACTGTCACCTAGATCACAATAGCAATTTGGTTTCCCTTTCATTTCCAGCCTTGCCTTAACAGCTGAACTGCAAACACTTGGCAGGGCTGGCTTCCTCCAGAACTTATGCTAATGTGGTTTCCTTTTCAACATCTCCTCTCTCTCCACCGCCCTAGGGGCCTTCCCTCGGTTCTCTGACCATGGGAACCAGCCAAAGCACAGGCCCTGTGGTCTCCCTTATGCCGTCTTGTGCAAAACCCTGGGACCTTGGAAGATAATGGCTACCACCCTCCACTGGACACTCAGCAATTCATTATAAACCCAACTCAGTCCTTACAGTGCTAAGGGTCAAGTATATCTGCACGTTTAGTCAGAGGCACTGAGACTTATTTGCTGAACATATCCTGACTCCATGTGTTCTGGTCACAAGGAAGCTGCAGTGGAGTAAGTATGTGGGCTGTCAGGTGACTCCAAAGCCCACAAACTTCATTGTGATAAGGGCTCTACCCTGCCTTACTGCAATCTGTGGGGTCATAGGGCCCCATATCCTGTGTTATGTTTCTGTCTTAGTCTTCTCAACATCCTAGCAGCCCCTGACAGGAAATGTCCCATCATTGTGTGAGGCCACAATGCTGAGAAAGGATGGTCTAAAACCGCCCCACGCACCTGCAGGCACCTCTGTTCTAGAACAAGTGCCGCCTCTGTGTTCTCCAGGCCTGAGAACTCAGGGTGTCTCTGCTGTGGGCTAGCCTCCCTGAACTTACAGCAGTCTCTCACAGAAGGCCCTACCCACAGGAAGCCTTAGGGACCCAGCTAACTCTACAAATAGCTGCAACCATCAGGTTCTAACTGTGCGTATGAGGAGTAACTCAATCAGCAAGACAATTCATTACTTTAACCAGTCAGCTTCCCTCACTCAGCTTATGGGTGTCTGATTCTGCATTTCTTGTGTTCCAGAGCCCTGCAGAGTCTCCCTCATACAAGCTGTTCAGAAATGCCTGATGAGTAAAGAAAGTGGTACTGTGCATGCATTTCATTTTCATATACTACAACAGTAAGGACTGACTTAAGCCTATTTATTGACTGCCAAATTCTCCCAGTACAGTCACAGATAGCAACTAGCTACAAGCGGGGACGAATGACCACAACTGGAACACCCCACCCAGAAAGAGTCCTCCAGGTACTGTCCCCAACCCAGGTGGACACCGTCTCTTCCCTGCTGATTCTTCTCATTCCCCAAATCACAGTTAGTTGCCTGGAGACTCTGGCCAATTCCAGGGCCAAAAGTGCTGGTGAGAGTGGTGTCCAGATACTGGCCCATGTCCACACACTCTTGATTTCATTAGTCTGGGGCAGGATCTGACACCTTTAATATGTAAAATCATTTGATGACTTGAATACTCAGCCTTAAAAGCCATCACTGGGAAACCTGATCAGAACTGATACTCCAGAGTCCAATACTTGTGGCTTCAGATCAAAGGTCAGCTACTTCTAATCTGTGTACCTTAAGTAATGATCAGAGCCTCAGTTTCCTTGTCTGTGAAATGGAGATGCTAGCACATAATCAATTTAGAGGAGTCAAGGGAATAAGAATTGAGACACACTTAACCTCTTTGGAACCAACCCTTACTTATTAAAGCTGAGGATAACACCAGCATTGTTGACATCCTGTTATCAACATTCCTCCATCCTTCCTGAGCCTCCTGAGGTCCTCAGGACCACTACCTACAGTCACACACTGCCCCACAGTTTCCAAGACAAGAGGAGTCTGGTGCTGCAATGCCAGATCCCAGCCCTGCCCTGGGGCTCCTGGGTGGCAGAAACTTGCATCAAAAGCAGCAGGAGGCTGTGCCTCCAGCAACCAGTACCAGCTGAGTTGGTGTCAGAAAGCCGAAACCTGGCTCCCTCTTCTCTGGGTCTAAATGTCATAACAGTTGGCGAAACACAGAACTACAAGAAAGAGAAATCAAAGTGTCTGAGACAGCATCAAATAGATGCTGTGCTGAGATACTGTTCCAAAAGCTGGACAGGGCGAAAGCCATCAGCACTGATGATTTTGTCCTTTCATTGTTATTGGTGGAGCTCCCTTGGGGAGCTCACTTCCAGCCAGAATGCAAGAGGCTTGAGGCAGCCAGGGAAGAAGCTGCTCCTGGAGCTTCCTCTAATGGCAAACACAGCGAACAGGACACAGGGGCTTGGAGGTTCAGAAAACCCACGAAGGTGGCAGAGGAGAGGTCTGGCTTCCTCAATCTAAACCCTTACTAAGGGCAGCTTTTCTCCAAGACCAAGGGACAGATGCCTGGAGACAACTCAGACAGGACTTGTGTAAAAGCTTAGGCATCTCCACAACCCATCTATGGCCAAAGTCACAGCTTGCCTTGGATTCTCTCCTAGGGAAATTTTAACTCCTGCCATTTTCTGTTTTTTAAGCTTTATGATAGATAGACCCCCCGAAAGTAACAAAAACAACAAACAAACAAACCCACAGGCAAAAAATCTCATCTAATCTTTAGACTCACCTTGGAAGTAGATATTTATTTCCATTACAGAAAAAGAGGAAAAACGCTACCAGGAGTTTAAGAATGGGTCACAGCTACAAACTAGCATGAAAGTTAGGACTGGACCTGGGGCCTCACCTTCCCTACCAGGCTCTGTGAACTGAGACTAGCCACATGTTGGTACCAGCCATGAACCTGTTAGTAGTTCACAGTTTAATTGTAGAAATGAAGAGTGAATTTTTAAAGAGATTCCCATAGGGGGTGGGGATGTAGCTCATTTGGTAGAGTGCTGCCTAGCATGCATGAAACCCAGGGTTTGATCTTCACCGTGGAATAAATCTGGGGCATGATGGTGCATGCCTATAACCCCAGCACTTAGAGGAGATAGGGAGGGTAGCAGGATCAGAAGGTCAAGTTAATTTTCAGCTATGCTAGAGAATTTGGAGCCAGCCTGGGATACCTGAGACCTTGTCTCAGGAGAAGAAAAACAAAAAAGAAAAAACAAAAAATGACATCCACAGCCATTTGACAGTGTTTATCTAAGAATAAGTTTTAAAGATTTGGCTTTCATTTTACATATCTTATCTCATTTTTCTAGATACCCATTTTGAATCTATTTTGCAACGTTTCAACCTGTAATTGAGCTCAGGGACTCCACGGTCCCTTGGCACAGCTTGTTCATGAAGCTGTGAGCTGGCTGGGCTGGGCTGTTGCACAGGTGGACACTTGGTGCTTTTGGAACATCCCTGTATCGTACTTGAGAATTGACTGATCCAGAGCTCAAGGAGACCTTGGACAGATGCCCAGAACCACCCACCAGGCATGGGAAAGCAAGCCCTCACCCCTTACTAGCCACGACAGACTTGATTAGAGGTGCTACAGCTTTCGTGCGGGTTATTCCAGCCCTCATTATGAGCCATCAAATAAAAACAGCAGGCGAGAGTCTGGAAGGTAGCACTGTCTTCAAAATAAGCCCTCCAACATCTGGCCACCCTCAGAGAGAAGTTTGTTTTCTGTTGGTTCTCTCTCTTTAAGTTTTCATGGGTATGGAAGGGCAGAACAAGCCCAAGGACCAGAGCTCCCTATGCAGCTAGACCTGTTAGAAGAATGCAGCTTCCTAACCTACCAGGCAGGCTGGTCCTGGCTAGGCAGAGAGTTAATGCACGAGAAGCCTAGGGTGAATTCTAGGTCCATGGTACCCAATGCCAAGTATCACTAGGCTCATTAAAGTCTTTAGTCTCTGAAACAAAAATTAAAATATCTGCCTCCACCTCTGTCCCCTCCCCTGCAGAGTAGGTTAGCAAAACCTTTGGTTTCAGAGGGAGGAACCAGGCAATGTGGTGTATGACATAGCCTGTTCTGTTGTCTCTGGGAAGACGAAACAGAGATGTCTTTTCTCAGAGTCCTGAGGAATACCAGGCCAAAATAGAGACCAAACCCAGGAGAGTTTCAGGAGCCAAACTGGGTGGGACAGAACTCACCCCTTCTAATGCACACATGGGTTTACACTTATGTTCTCACACACATACTGAGCACCAGGAGCTGGTATCAGTGTTGGGGAAAGTTCTGTGCACTGGGGAAAGCTGAAGGCAAAAGGGAGCAAGACTTTGTCCTGTGACTCTAATACTTTCTAGTCGGAACAGAAAACTAAATTATTTATGAGTAAATATGTAAGTTTCAAGTGGTGGTTAGTGCTCTGAATAGAACTGAAGCCACAGACAAGAACTAGAGGAAAGAGATGGGAGCTCAGTTACACAGCGGGCTTGGGAAGGCCTGTCTAAGTACCAGGACCCAGTCAGAGAGCTCTGTTTCACCTTCTCCCCCATGCACCACACTTACTGAGTTCAGAGATGCTGCCCACACATGTGGCCAGGAGTGACTGCTCCAGTGTCCGGAGCTCCAGCTGAGCATAGGCATCTGCTCGCTCATCGTGGCCCAGGGACCCACCATTGTAGGGACTGAAGTAGGCAGGGAGAGAGAGGACACCTGTGAGGGAACAAGATGGAGGAGTCACACTGGGAGAAGAAACTCTGCAGACCGTATCACAGCTACTGTGTCCAGGGCTCAGTGCCCATCCCCTGTCCTGATTGAGTCACAGGACAAGCCCGACTGAGCCTTGGGAACGTGGGTCTTTGCTCTGCCTCAGAGGTCATAATGAGAGAGAAGTGCACCAGTTCTCCTGGGATTTTACTGATATGTCGACAGAAATCGGATTTGCCAAGGAACTGGCCTATAGGCTCCGGGGCCCTTCAACATGCTTAACTAGGCCAGAGTGCTGCTTTCAGGGTTCTGGGGTGCTGTGGAGACCTGTCTTGGTCTCTATAGCACCTATGTTTGCTCAGTTTTGATGGTCACAATCCTGGTCCTTCAAAGGGCAGCTGCCTGCAGCATCCTCCCCCTTCCCACTCAGCCCATTTCTTCTCTAAGCCCAGAAGGCCAGGAGACATCACTGGAAAGGGATACTGCCCTCTCTACTTCATGAAAGGGACTGTCCCAGCCCCTGGTCAAGTGCAACTAGTGTTTCTCATTAGCACTTCAACAGCAGAGAAGGGAGCTTCAGAATCCATCCCAGGGAATGCCAGCTTGGAAATCTCTCCAGCTCACTGTGCTGGATCTTTCAGCATACACCAGGAAAGCAGAACCGGTGGCAGGGGAACGCTCACCGCAGTCAGAGCCTCCAGCAGGAATTCCCACATTCTGGGAGCCACTACTTCTCTGATGGACTGTTCAAGCCTCTGCCTAGCGTTTGCTTATGTGTTGCTTACAAAAATAGAAAAATCCTGCCAGTCATTTTCAGGGAAAAATATAAAATTTCTTGAGAAATTGGGAGGGTTTGTAGAATGTGGCAAGACTAAGAGTCTCCTCTCTGGCATGCAGGGATGTGACAAGGACACGCAGCAGCAGCAGCAGCAGGGGATTTTAGGACAGTCCTCTGGCATTTCTAAACACTGTGCTGACATGTGATCAGCTACATGAACTTGGGCGGGTGACTTGGGCTTTCTGTTAACTAGAGACGATGGAGGAGGAACATAAATCACTTTCTCAGGCACACAGTAGGAGTAGGAGTCAGGTTCCGCTTCGACAGTCCTAGAATGTGTATCCCTGACCCTCTAGGAGTCCAGAGTTCAGTGAATACACCACCAAAACTCACTCTGCCCCTGTTGTGTGGCTCATGTGTGGGTGAGCACACAGCTGTATAACCCTTTCACTTATGCATGCTCTGCTCTGAGCCTGTGACATTTCCCTCTTGAGGGGCAAAGGCATGGGGGCAGTCCTCTCCTAACCTGGGGCTCTTCCTGGCTGTGTCTGTCTAGATCACCCTGCAGGTGCAGTGATGGTTCTGACTATCCATCCTCCTTGGTGCCAGAGTAGCTAAGGCTAGCCCCACTACGCCTCCCTCATCCACATCACAGCCAGTATTGCCTCCACAAGGCCTAAACCAAAGCACTTCCTCAAATGTTTATTTCCACGGGAGGAGAAAGAGCACATGGCTGGGCCACTCTCTAAACCTTGCTGAGTTCCCTGCAGCAGACATCCTAACAGCTGAGTAACCAACACAGTCAGGACGTCAGGACGCTTTAAGCATTAAAATGAGTTAAACAAAAGAAGAGCCTCAGTCCTAGAGGCCGGTGGGGGTGGGGTTCCCGCGGCAGCCTAAGTGCAGACCAGCACCTCCTCCTTTCTCCCTTTTCATTGACAGAAACAGCACTGGGACATGTGGCTCACATTTGCAGTGCTTAAGTCAAGGGCACAGGAAATTCAGCTGACTTGTCAAAGGATTCCCAGTGAGAACTATTATGTCACTAGATCTGGTAACAGGAGCAGGCAACTCTGTTAATAGCTTCCTAGTTTGTCAGTTGTCTGCCATTCAAAGGAGCTCTCGCTTAATATTGTGGCAAAAGTAATTATGAGCCTGATATTAATAATCAGATAGAATCACAGCTTCGGCATGGATAGTTTTTGCTTTTAAGAAACTGTTCTTCTCTCTCTCTCTTCTTCCAGCAAGGAAAATAATGCAGTCAGGATTAAAGCTGACTTAAAACTGTTTTTATCATATATTATTATTTTTATGTGCACTGGTATTTTGCCTATATGTATGTCTGTGTGTGTCTGTGTGGGGGTATCATATCTCGGAGTTACAGACAGTTGTGAGCTGCCATGTGGGTACTGGGAATTGAACCAGGGTCCTCTAGAAGGGCAGTCAGTGCCCCCAACTGTAGAGCCATCTCTCTATCCCACTTTAAAATGTGTATGTAGGATGTGTGTATAGGGCATATGTATGTGTGGTACATGTGCACATGTACGCATAGGTTTGAGTGCTCTTTCATACTTGGAGGTCAGAGGAGCCATCCCCTGTCCTGTGCTATCACCTTCTACCTTATTCTCTTGAGACAGGATCCTATACAGAGAGTCCTATACAGGAGCCTATACAGAGAGTCCCAGTGACCTCTTGGGTTACAGGCACATTTGCAGCCACATCCGGTTTAGTATGGATTCTGAGGTTTCAAACATAGATTCTCATGATGCACAGCAAGCACTCTCACTCACGGAGCCATCTCTCTAGTTCCTGATTTATTGATTTTGTGTGTGTCGGGCACTGTGACAGCAGCTCACACGCATTATTTCACTTAGTCCCTTGGACTTCATGGGGTTATATGCTCACCCTTCTTACAGAGATCACCAGAAACTGAAAATGGGGTACTCGGTATGAAAATCACTGAAGAGACTCTGAGCTGCTGAAATGAAATGGTATTTTAATCTTGCCCATCTTGTCCATTTAGGGTATCTGAAAGGAGAGGGGTCTGTGTGGGTAAGAATAAGAAATGATGTGCTCTGTCTCTCTCTCTCTCTGTCTCTGTCTCTGTCTCTGTCTCTGTCTCTCTCTCTCTGTCTCTGTCTCTCTCTCTCTCTGTCTCTGTCTCTGTCTCTCTCTCTCTCTCTCTGTCTCTGTCTCTCTGTCTCTGTCTCTGTGTGTGTGTGTGTGTGTGTGTGTGTATACACAGCATGTGTGTGGAGGTCAAAGAACAACCTTAGACATCAGTTCTCAATGTCTTCCACACCTCTGGTCTGGTCAGGTTCTCTCTTTGGCTTGAACTTTGTAGATGGCCAGGCAGCCAGGAAGCTTCCAGGCCTCTCTCTGCCCAGCTCTGACTCCACTGGGCTCACAAATCCACAAAGAGCCATGCCAGATTTCCAGTCCAATTTTTTTCATATGGCTGCCCAATCCTTGAATGTTAGAATTCACAGTACTGCATCCACTCAGATGCTGAACAAGAAGAGATCCCTGAGTCATCCTTCTCCCTTCTCTCCTCTGCCCAGTCCACCAGTCAGCCACCAGGCCTTACTGCTTTTACCACTTCAATATTTCAAAAACTAGTCACGGCCACTTCTCCTCATCCTGGCCTCCCTGTTCTCTGTCTGTAAGTCTCTCATACCTCCTTGCTGCCCATATGAAGAAATCCAACTGCTTTGTCCAGGTAAAACTAGACAGTATCTTTCTTTCCGTCTCAGAAGCATAGGGGTAAGAAGTGATTTTCTGCTGGTAAAGTGGCAAACCCCCCAGCACGCCTCCAGCATGTCAGGAGTTGGGAAGCCCAGCACACAGCGTGTTACTTCTCTGAGCTATGACATTCCAGTGCTGGTCTCTCGTTGACTCCAGATCACCAGTAGGGGTGGAGACAACCCACTTTCTTCCCAGCGATTCTTCACTGGTGCCCAGAGAGGGTGGTGCTGAGTTAGGAGGGAAACTCCACCCTGAAGCCTGGGAACCTGCCTTCTCACAAGGAGGTGCCACCCAGGAATTAAGCCTGGTTTCTGCTTGCAGAGGCTTAGTCCCTCTCAGGCGCATGCCATCCCAGGAGCAGAAGGGCAGCACACCATGTTGACAAACCAGAATTTCAGTTCAAAGGGAAAGAAGATGATTTCATCTGCTTCTCTGAAATACAGGACTAATATGAAGGCATCTCAAGTCCTCTCTAGCAGTGGAGGGAGCCCCTCGAGACCTCCCCCCATTTACCGTTCTAATACTTAAGTGGTATTCTAAATGGTCGGCAGTGGAAAGAAACAGAACTGGTGACTGCTGATTTCTCTGTGTTCACTTCACTCATAGTCATAAGAGCATGTGTGTGTGCATGTGCACATGTGAATGCAAATATGAGTCTGTGTGTGTCTCTCTGTGTGGAACTATCCCTCCCACTCTGACAATATTAAATATAAAGATATCTTTTCTGTGTGGGCCTGAATGGAGTTAAGATCTTTCAGACACTTCATCCCAAAGCCAGAAAGGCTACAACATAGCTTCCCTTCAAACCTAACAGCCCATTACAGCATTCTCCCTAGACTTGCAAATGACTCCTGTGGGGTAAGCCTCCTTGCAGGTCTGTGACTGCAGCATCCTTTCCCTGCTCAGGACCCTCACCACCTACCCCATACCCTTCAAAGGAAGATCAAGACACACAGGGTTCCTTTTATTTTATTGCTCTTGTGAGGACACATGAGGAGCTGGGGTCTTAGGTGGAGCTCTATAAGCTTCTGAAAGCACAATTTATACCACCCCCAAATGGTTCCCAAAAGGCCTGTGGAACCCTACTCCCCTGGAAAAACTGTTTCTACTCTCTGATTTGGATTTTGCCATGGAAGGAATGGGTAAGGAGTTGATGTGGTTGGGTTTTTTGTTGTTGTTGTTGTTGTTTTGTTTTTTGAGACAAGGTTTCATGTATTCTAAGCTGCTGCAAACTCCCTATGTAACTGAGGATGACCTTGAACTCCTGCCTCTATGTCCCAAGTGCTGGGATTATAAGCTTATACCACCATGTTTAGCTTGAGATGAAATTTTATATATAGGAATTTAACACCCGGTTGTTGTGTATTAGTCATCCTGGGATAAAGCACTAAGACGCAAAGGCAGGGATATTATTCAAAGAGATTCAAATGGGGCACAAGGCAGTGGAAACTAAAGCCTTACTGAGTGCTGTTTATCCTGACAGTTCCAGCTGGGGGGTGAAGGCATGGGTGCCTTCTGAAGCAAAGGGAAGAGGAACAAAACGAGAAGATGAAGTTGAAAGTAGCTTGAAATACGCCTGGAAAACTGTCAATCATTCATATAATGCAGATGACTCATCAAGAATTATCAAACGCACAGGTAATGCCTGGGTTAATCTATCGCACTGAGCTCTGTGACAACCAGGAGTTCAAATGAGGACAACATTCTGAGACAGGGAGGGAAGCGTCTTTGTGTATGCATGCACATGGAGCAGGGTGTCCAAACTGAGAAGAACCAAATGCTGACTGGCAGTGAATACCAAATGGAAGCAGGCCTGTATATAGTCTATACTCTATGCCCAAACAAACCTTTGAGCCCTAAGATCTACCGGTAAGCTACGACTGTAGTGTCTGATTCTCCTGTGGGACACATGTCAACATGGGCTGGGCCACTTGGCTAAAGCCTTGTTAGCAAATGACAAAGTGGAATGCAAACTGCGCAGCAACCACACGGTCTCCCAGAGGGGACTCTCCCTATTGAATCTGGGACACATGCTTGCCTTATATCAGCACTGAAATTTCCCTCATCTCTCCCCATCTCTCCCACCTTCCCTCCCTCTCAGTACGGGAGACTGAGCCACCTAAATGATGGGCAAGTGCTCTACTTTTTGAGATAAGAGTCTCATTAACTTGCCTAGACTGGCCTTGAACTTGTGATTTCTCCTGCCTCAGCCTCCAAAGAAGCTGGGATTATGGGCCCCTACCACCAGGCATAGCTCATGCTTCTCTTCAAAAATTGATTTTTATTACATTTATTTATTTCTTGTGAGTATATGTGGGTGGGGGGCAGTGGGACTGATCTTTCCTTGCCACATGCGCACATGGAGGTCAGAGGAAAACTGTGGGTTCTCCCTTCCACCATGGGGGTCTCAGGGATGGAACTCAGAACTGCATAGGTCCTCAGACTTATAGGCAAGAGCTTTACCCACTAAACTATCTCACTCCTCCCACTTTCTCTTTTAAGGGCAGAAATAAAAACAAATAATCTTCTCTCCCTCTTCTTCGTCTTTCAGTGAAGCCCAGATAGGGCAAGGGTCTGGAGAGGAGGAAGGGACAAAAGAACACTAGACTGCCCCACAAAACAGTGCTAGTGATTTTGAGAGTCCCCTGGAACATTCTGACACATCCTTCCATTTGAGTAGACATCATTTGGTCACAGACAACATACTGGCTGCTCATGAGGAAGTCAGCCAGTGGAGACCATGAGATGTTGCTCAAGTTGTCTGAAGCACAAACTCAATTCAAATACAATCTCTTCACTGATGCTGGCTTCTTTGCAGCTGATTAAGAGAAAGTGGTTTCAGCCTATGCATCAATTCAAAAAATTAAACCTACAGGTGAACTCTGAAAAACCAGCAAGAATCACAACCAGGGCAGCTTGGAACAGAAAACCAACTGTGAATTACTGAGCTTCTTCCTTGGAAAAAGGCTCTGTGTTACTTTGAATACTTTAAGAGATTCTAGGTGGCCTCTCTTCAAAGGACTGATGTAACACAGCAAGAACTCGAGTGCCCCGGGAAGCACAAGGCTTGGAATGACCTCTTAAAAAAAGACCTCTATCTCATGACCATGGTGCTTTTACCACATTCTGTCCTTGCCCCATGGAGGGAAAGCACACTAATTCTTGTGGGCTACTTTTATAAACAACACATTCAAAACACACACATAGGAAGTAGAGTATAGTGCACACACCTGTCATCTCTGTGCTTTGGAGGCAGTGGCAGGGTTATGGGTTTTAGGCTAGCCTCTGCTGCATGAGTTCCAGGCCAATGTGGGCAACTTATTGTCTCAAAACCAAAAATAAGCAACCAAAAAGACGCACATGGGAGGATCTCTGTGAGTTTGAGAACTATATAGTGAGTTCTAGGCCAGCAAGGGATATATTAGGAATATATTAATACATGAATAAAGAGTGTATCATATATTATTTTTATACTGATTAATGATTTTTGTATTAAAAAGAATGAAAATGAAATCTGTCTAAATTGTAGAACAGGACATCTATGTACATCATTTGCAACAACAACAAAAAATCAAAGTTGATTCTTTACGATTTTATGGCAATAAAATGTGATCAGGTTTGCTAAAAGACATTCTTAAATAATAATTTATATTCAAAACAAATGTTTATGTTGCTATTATTTTTTATTATTTTTAATTATATGCATGTGTGGACTTGTACAAGTGAGTATGGGTATCTCTGGAGGCCAGAAGATGGCCTTGAATGCCCTGGAGCTGGGGTTAAAATCTGTTGTGAGCCACCTGATATAGGTGCTGAGAATTAAACCTAGGTCCTCTGCAAGTGTTCTTAACCTTGAAGTGATTTCTCTGGGTCCTAGTATATTTTTGACACTTGGTGGACACTGGGGAAATAGTATTTCACAGTACAGGCTATGCTCTTATCTTCATGAAGGTGCCATCCTTCAGTGGCTGGGAAACCTACCTATGTTTTCATGTTCTTTGAGAACACAGATTTCAATGATTCTTTTTCACCTTTCTAATTTCTCCCAGAAATTCTGGGTAGAAGACTTTTTTTTTCTTTCTCAGCTTCCCCAAATAGGACTACTTGATATATGTACTGATGACAAATTTACATGAACCAAATGATCTGGGGCACATCTCACTCTGGGTGAAAATTTCTCTTGAGGGCAAAGATGATTTCTTTCTCAGGAAAACTAAAGCAGCAAGAACAGCAACAAAAACCCCTCTACTCTTTCATAGTTAGCTTAAAGAGCATGGAGTGGTAGTCATCTAACATTAAGGATAGCTCTTTTTGGATTGTAGATTTTAGGTTTTTTTTCCCCCATTGTTCAAGGTGTTTTTAGACAAAACCATTATTAGCACAACCACTGCAGGTTTGCAGAGGGGAGTCATGTCACTCCTCTAGAAGGAGATCCAACCCATATGCACCATCCTCAGCCTCTGCCTGCTGTGTCTATGATGGAGACGGACTATCACTCACAGTCCTTCTCTGTGGCCTGTGCAAGCTACAGTACACTGGGATCTGGAGCAATCCTCACAGCACTGAGCCAGGCTTACAGCTGGGGACAAGGACCCTGGCCACAGCCCTACACTGTCTACAGGCAGGCAGGACTTTCCATCCTCTCACAGGAAGTCATCCTGAGCTGCACCCCTGCTTGGGTGGGGAGTGGTGCTGCCGAGACTAAGAGGGGAGTGAGTGGGGCCTCCCAGTGTCAGCTGGTACAGAAAGAGAAGGAAGCAAGGTGGCTGTGCACCTAGAACAAGTACATGTCATTCATTTCTTGGGGAGTGAAAAGCACCAATTATCACAAGGTCTGGGGCAGGCGGCCAAGGCAGTTATTAATAGAACATGAATGTGTTAGTTGGAAATGCTGTACACTGGAGCCCTGCTTAGGAAACATACCTGCTGCTGTCAGGTTTCCTTCTACTTCCAAAGGAGTCTGACCACTCATCTCCTTAGGTAATTTACAGGCGTGAGTCACAGAGATCAGGGTTCCGAGCCCAGCCTGGCCACTTACTAGCTGTGTAACTCTGAAGGAGTTACTTCACCTTTCTGATCCTCAGTCTGTTCATCAGTATCCGGAGTCTAACAATTGCTGAGTTTGAGGACTGAAAGAGCTAAGCACGCAGTGAAAGGCCTAGCACGCAGTGTGTTGTAAGTAGGAACATTTGTAATGAATGGCTTCAATAACTTCAAAGGTCATGAGATTAACACCATCAGAGAAAAGGGCCTGAACCCACAATACTCTGTTATTTTGTACAGACCATGACAATTCTTATTCATAAATAATCTTGGTCTATGCATCATAATTGCACAAAATGGGTCATTTATTCTACATTCATTCATTTCTTGTACTCAAAATTATTAGTGATGACCTGCCTGTCAGAAGCAGTTGTATTCTAGGAGCAGGCATAAAGGAGAAGGCAGGTCATTTGCCCTCAGGAGCACGCAGCCTAATGAAGGAGGTGGCCTGTATATCTGCTGAGTTAGCACTGTGCCCAGAGGGCTGCATGGAGTCCTCATAGAAGGGAAACAAGCTCTGAGCTGAGGTACCCGGGTGTGGTGGACAAGGAAGGCTTCCCAGAGGTGGCAACACCTCAGCTGCTTGGAGGAAGAATCAGATCTTGCTGACCAGGTTGTGGGGTCCCTTATCTTTGCCCTCACCTGTGAGCTGCCACTCGTACCTGCCCTTTCCATGAATTCTGAGGATCCAAGCTCTGACCCTCATGCCTGCATGGCAGATGCTTATACACTGCTAAGCCATCTCGCAGCCCTCGTTTTCCTCTCTGAGACAGGCTCTAACTAAGAACCCAGGCTGGTCAAGAACGTTCAACCCTCCTTTCCTCTTCCTCTCAAGCTCTGGGATCATCGCTGTGTAAGACCACCTCCGGCTCATTTCATGTATTTCATGCATGGCCAGGCCAACTCTTCTTAGCTATGGATAGCATCTCATCTGACTGGATGGGTGTACGTGTCATTTGTTTACTCACTCACTCCGCCACTCTCATGGTCGAGCAGTTGTGGAGAAAGTGTCTACAAACAGCTGTGGGCAGAAGTTTTCAATTTCTCTGGGGAAATACCAAGGAGTATAATCACGGAGCCATCTGTTAAGCATATATTTAGATTTTCAAAGAAATTCTCACTGATCCACTGTGCACTCCCAGCAGCAGTGCATGCGGGTTCCTTCATTGACTAAATCATCTCCCTAGCCCCCAAAAGTTTGGGATGTTAATGCAACCAGCTTTTCTTTCATAAGAATTGTGGTTTTGGTGTCACATCTGAAAACTTGCCCTCCCAAGACCCAAGGTCATCTTGGTTTTTTCCTGTTATTTTCAAGAACTCCTATAGTTTTGTATTTCGCATGTGGGACTGTGATGACCTGCTCCCTCATGAGGCTACTTAGACTGGAAGCAGTTCTGGGTTCTGAGAGGGGCCCCAGGTGCCTTCAGCTTTCTGGCTTCTAGTCCAGGTCATGCACGCAAGCCTGTGCCGCTCCATCCTTTTGGGAAAAAGCCAAGACTATGATGCTCTGCACACACAGCCTGCATGGGAAGGCTCTCAGTAGGGGAAGAGAGAGCCTGGAGCAGGCCTCTTGGAAGGGCACGCCTTCCCTGGAGAGTGCCTTTGTCCTGTTGTCCTGGCACAGAGGAGCTCTAGTCTGACTACACAGTGTGAGTGATCATTGTCTACTTCTGCTTCAACTTTGGGCTTTGGCCTGAAGCCCCTTGCTGTCAGTTTTACAAGCTCCTATTTGCAGCCTCACATTAGGCTCATTAAAAAGCTGCTCCCTGTGGGGCCATAAAGGCACATGGAGGAGCGGAGAGTGAGCTTGGGAAACCACCTAGGATCTGCCCACCAACACTGAAGAGGAACTAATAGAAACAGTTAATCAGAGCCTCCTGGCTGGAACCGGGCTGGCAACTCGCCAAAGCAAAGGCAGCCTGCAAGCCCCTCCCACAGCTTGCTTTGGCTTCCTTCTTTGAAAGAGGCAACCTGTATGTCTTGTCCTCTATGCAAACTGATGCCATCTTCATCAGGCTCTCTGTCTGCAAGCGGCACTCACGATCGTGCATTGGGCCTGTGGACTGTTGATGATTTCCTCACGGGAAGGAGTGGGGAGGATCTCTGGCCCCTTAGCTGAGTACCCAACTTCTCTTCCTAGTCATTTGTATTCGATGCTGCCCTAACTTTGTAACCTCAGGTCTTGGGGAGGGGTAGGCATATAGCTTGGGGAAGACAGTTCCATCTCCGCAGCCACGGGGAGCCATTATCTATGCTGGGTGAAGACTTTCCAGCGCAGCTGCCTTGGAGTCACTCACTGTGGTGGTTTGAATTATATGTCCCTCATAGTGTAAGGTATTTAAGCCATTATTCCCCAGATGGAAGTGCTGTCTGAGTAGATTTAGGAGGTGTGGCCTTACAGGAGGAAGTATGTCACTGGGGACTGGTTTGAGAGTTTAACAGCTTGGGGCACTCCTAGCTCACTCTTTTGGCTTACTGCTTGTGGTTTAAGGTGTGAGCTCTTTGTTCTTGCTACAGCCACCAAGCCTGACTGCTGCTTCCGCCCTACCATGACTGACCCTTCTCTCTCTGGAACCATAATCCTAAATCAAACCTTTCTTCTATAAGTTGTCTTGGTCATGGTGTTTTAATCACAGCGATAGAAAAGCAACCACACACTTATGTTCTAGAACTCATGCTCCACAAGGAAGCCCGTGATGCTCCACAAGGAAGCCCGTGATGCTCAGTGGTTCCCAGGGTGAGCTGCTGGGGAACTGTACTTTGGTTTGTTGTTGGGGCCTTATCAAGAGGGGTAGATACTGTTTACATTTGTTTGTATCTACCAGGGAGGAATTCTCACAACAAATGGAATCCCTCGGCTTCTTATTTTTCCTTCCTTCCTTCCTTCCTTCCTTCCTTCCTTCCTTCCTTCCTTCCTTCCTTTTTTTTTTTTAAATGGAAACATATTATTTTTCCACTGAGTATACTGGAAGAGGGGAAATGGGCTAGACTGCAGACAGAGTAAACGTGCATCCGCAGGTTAAATAAATGGGCCACATGAGCCAAGGAGATGGAAGGTCTTCCTATGTTCTGATAATGGATGATGAAGTCTCTTTTTGTGTAGCTCCCAGGTATGTAATTTGTGCTGTGTGAGGAGGGCAGTCCAAATCTGCTGGTGTGCAATTCTAGGACATTATTAGTATGAGGCTCACTGTGAATGTAACTTCCAGTCAGGGTCTACTGCTAGGATCACTGGATGCTGGGCTGCCCGCTGTTCTGTAGTGCCTTAGCCTGGCCTGGCCTCCATCGTGATTTCCAGGATAATCTGGGGATTTGTAGGGAGGCCTTCACCTCCTACATCCAGATGTGAAGCCCTTTCGTTCTATGCCTTCACTGTGACTGTCACCACAGCACAGCACAGCTACCTGACTCTCTCAGACTGTGAGTGTGATCTTCTCTTTCCAGGTACATTTCCCTGGCCTGGGTAATGTTCTGCATCTCCTGCTACCCAGGTTGACTCTATTACCGGAATCACTGCTAGTCAGCACATCTCAAGTCTCACAAAGACTGAAGTGCTCTGCTGGCCTGCACATCATACCATGCACATTCTAGGTCACTGTTACATGGCAGAAGAAACACTCAGAATCTTTTTACCTTTTTGACTAAATTCCAGAAACATTCTTTGCACTGTGGCTTCACTGGCAAACACACAATTAATTCTCCTGTAAAACAGCAAAATCAATATCCAGGGCTGGAAAGGACTACAGAAGACATGGGCTTCTGATCCTACCCAGGGTGCTTACTGCCGATTCCTGAGTCACAGTGAGTTAGCTATACTTCATAAGAACAACCAGCCCATGCCTGCCTTGCTGTGTGTCTTCCCTTTAGTTCCACACATGGCCATGTAAGGGCCCAGTCCTTGACCCAGAACTCTCTCCAGCGAGCTCATCTTAGGCTCAGACCACCAACAAATTCTCACTGAATGTCCCTAATCTCTGCTCCCTCCCCTTCTACCCAGTGCTTCTTCTTCCCAGAGCCCTCCCTACAGCAATGTACCACTCACGAGTTAGGCAGCCTGAGACAAGCAATATTTTCTCTGAGCCTCAGCTTATTTGACTGTGAAATGGGAATGACAGCATTATCAGAGAGAGAGGACTGAGATAACATGATGCCCGCTGATCTCTACAGACATGCTGTGTCCCCCAACCTAGACACACCACAAAAATAGATGAAAAAAAAAAAGAAGAAGAAGAACTGAGATATTCTTAAATAGTAAAGCAAACCAGAATAATGGCCTTGGCTTCAGGTGGAATCATAGGATAAGAGAAGACTTCAGACTCTTGAGGGGGCATGGCTATTCTGTAGGTGGCTAACCAGAAGGCAGACACTGGAGGACAAGGTGGGACTCCTTTAGCAAAGGAGGGAAAGAGCCAGACTTGGCAGTCTGGTCTCCCAGCTCCGATCTAGAGCCACAGATGGACCACAGTGCTGAAGTGTCAGTATACAGTGCCCACATTGTTATGGCTGGCGTGACCAGCTGTTTACAGCAACTCTGTGTCCACCCAGGGCTTGCAGACTGCAGGGCCCACCTTTTACACTTCTGCCTTGAAAAGAAACAGGGGGTGGAGGCAGAGAACAAAGGCCCTGCTTGGAAAACAAACACATGTGACACCTGGGGACACTTCCATAGAAGGCATCACCATAGAAGGTTTCACTTTTCCTGACTCATGCAGCCACCAGCAGCCATGGAGAGCTGGGTTCCTGAAAGGAAAGCTGGGGCTGTGTGGGGTGGACTGACGAGAGAGGAATGAGACCAAGACAAAGTTTCTGATGAAGGCCCCATGTTTAATTTTGAGTCTAGATATTAAAGGGGGAACCCATCCCCCACTATGTCAGGATCTCCTCAGGAAGACAATCTCAGCTGCTCGTCGTGGCTTCTTGCAGGAAGCTGCAGACACGGCAGACCAATAGACTCTACCTAGGTTTTAAGACTCTATCCTAGGTGGGCTAGCCTACGGTGGCAAAGACAAGGTCTGACTCAGCCTGCTTAAGGCTGGCGGGAGGACACAGACTCAGATAAACACTGGAATCAGTCAGGGAGGGTGGGCCATCCTGTCTAATGCTAGACCCCCATCCTCACTCATGAATGCTGTCCTCTATGGGAGAGACCAAAACCCAGAACCCTCAGACAAATGACAAAGCTGCTTCCCTAGAGAGTACATACTGTCTACTATGGAGGAGGACGGGACCTGAGCAATACAGTCAGAGCACACTTTTGAGCACCCTGTAGGTAAGGGAACCCTAACTTTAGCATTAAGAATCCACTCTCCAGGGGGCTGAAGAGCCTGCAGTAGACAACACAGTTTGTAAGCAGAGGTTTGCATCCCAAGTTGGCCATTTTTTAAACACTGAATTATAAAATTCACTCTTGTAAAGAAACACTCGAGTGACATTTTTGTATAGCCACAGTTGTAACCATAACTATTAATTCAAATGTGTTTGTCACTGTTCAAAGGAGCTTGGACCCGATAACAGCGAAGCCCCCCTTTTCTACCTCTTCCACCCCAGAAACCAAATATCGAATTTCAGATATTTCACATTCTGAAATCATACAACATATAGCCTTTTGTGACTGTCTTTAGGGGTTTTTTTTTGGGGGGGAGGGGATAAGGATGAGGGTCTCATGCTGTATCTGAAACTGGCTTCCAACTCATGATCCTCCTGCCTCAGTCTTCTGAGTGCTGGGCTTATAGATGTGTGCAACCATGCCTGATTACCATATTGTTTTATTTTACTTATTACACAGCAGGCATTTCCTGTCTTTAAATATCTCTGAGGGCTACTGCCCCCCCCCCCCACTAAGCTTCTCCATAGGGTCTTCCTGCCTCTCTTCTGAAGCTCACACTGTGCAGGGGGCGGTGGCGGGGCTCCTGGTTAGAACCCACCAGGAAGGGAACAGAGTTCTCAGGAGAAGCCCCTGAGTGCTGGAGTGTGGACAGACACATGGCTAACATGGACATGTGCATGCTTTGCCTTTACATCCTTGCCACAATTATTTTTGAGAAAGCAGAACAGATACAGGTGAGCCTAAAGCCCATCTCCACACTCACATGTACATCATCCAAGAGCGGTTACAAACCGTGCCATGGAGTGACACAGAACTGTGGAAAACACACACTTATCAAGCAAAATGAGGCTCCAAATACCTAAGGTATCTCACAGAGTATGTAATACCTACATGGTACCTGGAATACAAGATGGCTAAAAAAAAAAATAGTACCTCTGGCCAGGGAGTGGACACAGAAGGCTCCTGTAAGATGGTGATGGGAGGATGATCACCCCAAATGTGATGGACCAGAGTGATGACTGCCCTTCTCTGACATATCATCAGTCACTGACTGTTTTGTTATAAAGTTGACTTGACAACTGGCATTTGAAAAGATTTTGCTTGTATACATATGTCTAAGTGTATGTATGTGTACCAAGTACCCATGGAAATGAAAGACTTCAGAGTCCCTGGAACTGCAGTTATTAGGCCACTTTGAGCTGGTTGATGCGGGTGCTAGAACTGAACCTGGGTCCCTTGCAAGAGCAGCAAGCACTCTTAACCATGGAGCCATCTCCCTGGCCCCAAGAGAGTCTCGTCCTTTCTTATTTTCATTACAAATCTTACTACAGATTTGGCAACTTTTTCCTCTGTTTAAAATTGCCTGTAGCCTAGTAAGGGGTTTCCCCCACTCCTGGCTCCTCCTGGCTGAAGTAGAGACAGAGGTAGGAGTATTTCCCACCCTCCCCAAGGAGGCAATCTCTCAAAGGGAATCATGAGTCACTCAGATGAGCTTCCGGTGAGATCACACAGAGAAGCTATTTGTGGACACCTTGGCTGAGACAGCTGACAGCTGACTGACTCAGTGAGGTGTGTGTGGGGGGGATAAGGGGGGAGGTACTCAAGCAGAAACCTGCTATAGTGGATATCGAAAACTGTTAGGGACTTCTGAGAGCAGAGGCTATAACCAGAACCTCAGAGTCTTGTTAAATTACCTAGGACCTCTCCATCTAGAGATTCCTGGGTTATTTTCATTGATAACAAAACTGTGCACTACATCCATCTGAGGCTGGCAAGGGTGGTACCAGGGCTGCCCCTGCCTCTCGCAGGAGGGATACAGTTCCAGTGCTGGGAATCTAACCTCCTAGGAACCTCTTAAATGCCAGCTCCACTCTGCATCTACTAGCACATGGGCACAAGGCTACAAATTTGCATGGTTAGTTGTCAGGCCATGGTGAGCCTTGGGGATGTTCAGGTGAAATTGCTCAATGAGATCCTTCCCAACGTGACAAGGCAATGCTTTCTGCTCCTGTTAGTCTCAGAGGTTCTGGGAATCCCGGTTCTGCCCTGGCTCCACAGGGACACTTAGAGATTGCTTCATTAATTAGCTTACAAGTTTAATGTCTTCTCCCTACTCTAAACCAAGACTGCAACTGCCTCATGGCAACGACTACCTGAACAGAGGCTCAGGAAATAGCTTGTGCAAATAGCTGAATACCACCAGCCAGCTGGCTGACCACCACCCTTAATGTATGGACCTGTTTCTATATCTGCTAAATGGGCATGGCTTCTCTCCTGTGTTTATACTCAAATCATAAAAAGCCCTAATCCCAATGCTGATCCAGAGTAAGAGTTCAATAAAGCACTAAATAGTAGCCTACCACACCCCAAGAACTTGATGAATTAGCTTTTGTTCAAGGAGTACCAAAGGGGAAGGAATGGGGGAGATCAAAAGAAACCCACCATCCTAAGAGGATTTATCTATTAGAGCCATCTAGGCTTGAGAGGGATCCCCTTGTTTCTCAGCCACAAAGCAGGGGTCCTGCTGATTCCACTTCTAGGAGGCAGTTACAGCAATCCATCACTAATTGTCATCTGGCCATGCTTTTCTTGATCTAGAATGATGAATCCCTGCTAAAGGGTCTAATTAGCCACAAGAGTCGGTCTTAGCTAAATGAACACTCTTGGTGCCCTCAGGTAAGGTGATAAGGCTGGCAAGGGCTAAGGGAGGCTGCCCTTCCTGAAAATAGTACTTCCAGGTAGCAGAGCCCTAAACTCAGAGGGATGCAGGCAAGGCAAGAACCTACTGGGCTTCCCTGATGCCTACACCCAGAGATACGATGACTACAAGGCTAAAACAGAGATGAGGATGGACTAACTTCCCTGTAGGGCTTCTGGGGACAGACAGCTCTGTGAAGAAGATAAAGAGGCCCATGGGATCCTGAAGATTCTTCTCAGGAGAAGATTAAAAATGGACAAAGAGACATAAGCTAGAAGGCAGGGGTGGGAATAAGGAGAGAATACAGGGACTTTATTTCAGGGATTTTATTTCCCTTGAAAGAAGAGGCCACTGGGAACAGTCTATTCCTTTCAAAAGCAAACTGTGCATTTTGAAACAGCTGAAAAGTATGGAAATTTTCTCCTTCCTTTGGTCTTGTAGATATTAAGAGAAATCACATTTGTCTTCCTCCTCTGGCCTGTATGACAGGTGGAAAACAAAGAACTTGTTTTAATGTATTTTTAAAATTTTATTCTTTTAGTTAGCATATAGAACAATGGGTTTTGTTACAGCACTCTTTTTGATTTGTACTGGCTTCATCTGAGGGGTTGTGAGAGCTTGTTTCTGGCGTGAGAAGGGCGCTGTGGCTTTTCTCACAGCATTTTAACAACACATCACTGGTAATCGGCTGCCAGAGAAACCCATCTCTTTACCCTGCACCCTTCCCCTGGTTTACTGATTTGCCCAGGGAGGCCTCAGGGCTCAAGGCCAGGCTGGGGTCTCCAGGAAAGGCAGAAGTGATTGAGATGCCGATAAATCAGGCGTGTTGGGCCGGCTGGAAAAAGGCAGATAAAGAGACAAAGACGGGAGAGTGGGAATAACAGCTCAGCTCACATGGGCTGCAGTCTCTTCTTGTGGACCAGTGCCTTGCTGGGTGCCGGTCACATCGACCCTTGTGTAGGTTTCCACCTACATGGAAATATCACCTCTGTCAGCGTGCCATGAAGAGATGGACTAGGAAGAGCCATTGCTGTTGTTGCCCTCTAAGGCTCTCCAGGACTAGATCTCACTATAATCCTAGATGCTCAGCAGTTTCCTGTTACTGCCATTAACTCCTCTGCTGGATTATTTATGACTCTGATAAGAAAACAGCCACGTTTGAACATATGCTCACACACCGAATGGTCATCTGTGTAGCTCTGAACTTGTGGTTCACGCTGGCGTCACTGGGGCCCTGGGATACACATCGAGGAAGCACAGAGGTGAGTGAAGTGTTCTGCTTCCTCTAAAATACTAATGTGGTGAGGATATCACTATAATGCAAACAACCACAAAGGCTGGAAGTTCTTCGTGAAGATGAAGCCTTGGGCCATGGATGAGAAGAAGGCTCCTTTCCAGGCCACATCACACCCAACTCACATACACTTCTGCATCCCCTCTTTCCATGTGAGAGGCTAAAGGGACTTTGTGTGAGACACCGGTGCTATAATTGACATTAATTTCCTCCTCTGAAGAGGGTAGAGGTCAGGCCTGAGCAGAGCAGGCCACTTCTACCCAGGAATCTGTGGTCTTACCAGAGCACCAATTTCCATTTTACCTGATATAACCTGGTCCAGTCCATCTGGTGACCAGAGCTGGCAGGAGTGGTGTGCTCTATGTGAGATCTCACCTTTCCCCAGCTTCTGGGGTCATGTGTTCATCTACAGGGCTTCTCAGACACCTCAAGGCTGAGCCAGCCAAGACGACACTGAGTTTCTGTCTTTATGTCCTTCTGCCCTTACCCTGGGCTACCAGCCAAAAAGAACAAGTATCCTTCGTGTGGAATTCTGACTTACTTTGTAGTATAAGGTTAAGTCCTCCGAGAAGGGGCTCATCTCTGCTAAAATTCTCTACAACCTCTTTCCTCACTTCTGATAAAGACCCACTAGAGACCCATAGCCAAAGGGCAGAAATATATTTCAGTATGAATGGGACTCTTTCCCAGAGAATCAAAGTTGCTTAAGACCCAGCAGCACTGAGGTTCTGTTTTACAGTTAGATAGAGCTTATTTCCTCTCCACAAAGACGGTCAATGGACGCAGATTCAACAGCTCACAGTAAAATCATAACTGCAACTGCTGTTCATCATAGCCCTTTAGTCCTGCCTGCTTTTCTTTTCTTTTCTTTTCTTTTCTTTTCT
>NC_034592.1:87702380-87756408 GCF_900095145.1 Mus pahari | reverse complement strand
TTTTCTTTTCTTTTCTTTTCTTTTCTTTTCTTTTCTTTTCTTTCTTTCTTTCTTTCTTTCTTTCTTTCTTTCTTTCTTTCTTTCTTTTTTTGTGGCAAGGCAAGGCCAGGGTAGGTGGGGGAAAGACAGAATTCTGTTATGTAGATTAGGCAGGCCCCTAATCCCAGTGACCCTCCTGTCCCCTTCTGTCTCATGCTGAGTACTCAGATTACAGGTACTATCACATTCAGCCCTGTTCCTCCTTTAAAGCTCAAAACCAAGAACACCCACACATGACACCCTCCTGTCCCACAGCTAACTTTTCCATGTGATAAACCGAGCACATTTGCTGACTATGGAGTCAAGTTTGCTGGCAGGGGTGGCTCCAAAGCCTGGGTCCTAGTTATAAGGAATCTCTGATATCTGCCCTGTCCATGAGTCGGGTGTGACTTGACCCACGAGGAGGGAACCCATGAGTGACAGAGATTTCTGATCACCTAATGTGACATTAAAAGATGTTCTGCTGCCTGTTCCTAGTTCCTCTCAGGATCCTGCTAATGCATACAAGGAGGAGTTTAGCCAGACTGCTCTCTTTCTTGAAGGGTTATATTACGGCCTACTGGTGAAAACAACTTGGGAACCAGATGGCTCTGCGTGGTTTGGGCAAAAACTTCATTTCTTTGCCTTAGTTTTCTTATGGTTTCTCTTACTCTAATATATAAACATCGTCCCCCTTTATCATCACTGAATGAGGCCAGGGTTTTAAAGTCCCTAGTTGTGTTTAAATTGGAAACTCTCATGGCCTTAAAATGGGTATGGGAAGGGCTGGGTGCTGAGAAGTAGTTTGTGACAGGTCCACAGGATGTCTTGTTTCCCATCCCACACTTGCTTTAGCATGAACTGTGGCTATGCATCTCAACTCCTGGTCACTATGTACTGCAACTGTGCTCCCTGGGTCACCTTCCTCCTAAGGCTCGGGAATGACTCTAGAGAGTCGCTAGGCTTATAAAAAGTCTCCCCTTATAAATGAGATCAGGACTCCTTGCTGCATGGGTGACGCTTTCGGCTTTCTTGTTATGAGTGCAGCTCTGTGAAGTACCTCTGCGTCACCCTGAGTCACAGCTGACCACACCCTCCTGACCCAAAGTGCTAGAGTTCTGAATCTAGAGGGCAGAGGGACAAGAGGGGCCTGGAGCTGGCTTCTAGGATAGATTTGGTTTGTGTTTGTCTCAGGGAGCATCAGACTGCTTTGTGAATTGTGGAATTGTGAATCCTAAACTGTGCATGGCCAGCTGTCAGGTACTCAGGACTTACTGTATAACACACAGGAATGGTAATAACAGTGAGGCTGAGGTAGTGACAACAGAGACTTGCATCACTCTCATCATTTGGCCCATGGATGCTCAGTGAGTAGCAGTATTTCTGGGCTCTAGTGTTTCTTTTTGGAGAAGTGGGGTGGTAAGAAAGGGCAGGAGGCTGTGTGAGTTCTCTAGTAAACAGAGATTTTGAGGTGCTGAGGAAACAGGGGCAACACACACACACACACACACACACACACACACACACACACACGGTTGTAATGACCATTTAGGATTTCTCCCTGACATAAAGTCATGGTAACATCTAGTTACCACAGGCTGATGACTACTGAGCCCTTGCACCCAGTCAATGGTTCACGTGTGCACTGTCTTGCTAATCCTCAAGGTTTGGGAGGCACAGTATCTTTGTCTTCTAGAAGAAGAACTAAAGGCCCTGGACACAAAGTGGAGAACTGAGGTCATGTAATAAGGATGCCGGGCTGTTCTTCAAGCCAGGAACCTCTGCCCTGCCACAGTACTGCCCCATGTCCCAGCTCACTGGCTACCTGCATCTGGAGCCCCACACAGAACTGCCAGAAGTGCATGGGGTGGAACCTTCCTCCTTTCTAAGAGAGATCACATCCATTGTCATCTTGGTTTCTTATAGACAGCCTAATCTGTAGTAAGGTTTGTAATGGAAATAAGAGAGAAAGGAAGAGACTCTCTTGGGGCTGGAGAGATGGCTCCGTGGTTAAGAGTGCTTGTTGCTCTTGCAAGGGACCCAGGTTCAGATCCCAGCATCCACTACACTCAAAACTGCCTATAACTGCAGTTCCATGGGTACTTGTACATACTTGGTACACATACATATGCTTAGATGTATGTATTCAAACAAAATCTTTTCAAATGCCAATTGGCAAGTCAACTTTATAACAAAACAGTCAGTGACTGATGATATGTCAGAGAAGGGCAGTCATCACTCTGGCCCATCACATTTGGGGTGACCATCCTCCCATCACCAGCTTATAGGAGAGGAATGAGCAGTTCAAGATTCCAGATTCTGCCTTAGCCAAGACAGAACACCTCTTTTGAAGCCCACCTTGCTCATCCACAACCCTTTTCCTCTAACAGAGACCATCACTAAGAGAGAACAAAGAGCTCTTATAGTTCCAGCACCCTCCTAGCATCCATTTTCTATCAATCTAGAGAATCAGCCCAAAGGAATATGTCCCAATCTTGTCACTAGTTTATTGATTTATTATCCATCTGTGAACATGGGAAGAGCAGTATTGATTTTCTTATAGGCCTTCTATAGCTACTGAAATCAGTTATGGAAAGTCCTTGGCAGAGACTTGGTATTTGGGAGGGGAAAACTTGAAGCCTGTGGGCAGACAGCAAAACCTAGCCCTGATAAGGCTAGAGCAGGGTTTTCTTAAAAGACACACCCCAGTTTCAAGTATCAGGACAGTGACTCATCAGGGGGCATTAGTATGGCCTAGGAAGGGCTGTGCAAGGAAAACCCCACCTTGTCTGTGTGTTGCCATTCCCTGTTCCCTAGACAACCAAGAGTGCTTCTAGAGAAAGAACACAACCTGCAGCTTGGCTCTCAAGTCCAGCACTGCACAATCTAAGGGTTTCTTCCTGTATCCCAAACCAGGCCGTGCACTGGTCCTGAATATACAGAAAAGGAGATTATCCCCCATGTCAGTAGCCATCCCAGGTACTGACTGTAGGCCACACGTGTCCCAGGAAAGGGACACCAACCTTTGGAGATGTCCCTAGCTCACCACAAGAAGTGGGGTTTTTCTCTTGTAGTTTTAAAGCTGCTTCCAGTTTTTATGTGACACAGGACAGTGTGTCAGGCTTCTCTGACCTTTCAGAACTCACAGTGAAAAGGGAAGCAGGTCAGGGCGGGCAGTGGAAACGCAGAGAGGCAGCAGTTTCGCCAGCACAAAGAGACTGAAAGCCCTGCACATTTTCAATATGGGACTAGAATAATCCACAGAGGCACCCAGCACAAAAGCAGGGTGACCGTGTCACAGCACCCTAGGCTACCAGCAGCCATCCCTGCATCATCTCTCTCACTTAATCATCATCATTTACTCTACCAGATAGAGGAGAGCTGCCTTGTAGGCTGTCAGCCAGGGTTATTCTATATAACTTCCTCTGGTTTATCTGCTACGTGACCTCGGCTTTACCTCTTCAGGCTCGACTTTGTCATCTGTAAAGCTGGAAAGCTTGGGCCTACCTCATAAACTGTTGTCCATGGTAAGTGAGTCTGCATGAAACCACAGTGAAAGATGGAGACTGGTCCTCAATAAATACCAGGTATTGTTAAGCCCAACCTATCTCATCTGTAGTAAAGCTGAAACATACTTCCCAAGGTCATGACCTGCTGGGCCCTGGGCTACTTCTGCTTAGGCTGGTCCCCATCCATTGCACTGCCTTCCTGGTGGACCCGAGGGACTCAACAGTCACCTTTAGACCGATTTTCCTTCCTCAGAGTACTGTGGAATTTGCTCTCATCCATGCTGGGATCTTTCCCTGCAGCAAACTGTCCGGAGCCCTGACTCTAAGCTGACTGCGGTGCCGACACCTGAGTCTGGGGCAGCTGTTTGTCTCCAGTGGTCACGATTCTGTCTGCTCGCCTTCTCTCTCTCATGCAGGAGACAGGGAGGGGACAGGTGACTCATAGGTATACTAGTGTCCAGAAACACCTGCTTCTGCCTGTGTCTCCTCAGATATTCGGACACACCTGGGCTCCTTCCTCCAGTGCAATGTCTCATTATGAAAGGCAATGGAAGCTTTTATGTGGGCTGCTTCTCCTTAGTTAGCACTGTTAAACTAAGGCCCATGTCCTACCACTCCCCTCAGAGCTGTACCCCAGAGCTACAGCTGCTGTGCTATTATAGACTGAATAGTAAATTGGGGAATAGCCCAGCCTGATGCTGTAGTCACAGAAACATAGGTCCCAGAAGAAGGCAGCGCTCTGCAGCAGGAAGAACTCAGAGCCAGTCTTTGCTGCTGGCTCTTGCAATATGTATATACCAGCAGCCTACCTCTACAAATGGCAGTGGAAGGACAGCAGGCTGGCAGGAACCCAGGCCGTCTCTTACCTAAAATGCTGAATTGAACACTACCTTCTTCCCAGAATGCCTCTATGCCTCACAGGCTCCACATATTCTTGAAGACATGACTGCCTTGGCCAGACCCAGGACTCAGCATTGCGCTTGGACCTAGTACACAGGCCTCTGAGGGTCAGACTCCCCATCAGGCTGACTACAAGCCAGGGCCTGTGCAGGGCCCATCTCAAGGGCAGGCTCAGTGACTACACAGACCTCTGTGAGGATTTGAGGGTATCTGTGGGGAATGCTAAGAGTTTTAGAGCCTCAACCGCAGGTCATGCCAGCTCCTCCTTAATCCTCATAACTCTTCCACTCAGTGGAGACCCCAGGTAAAGAAGACAACAAAGCTGTGGACACAAGCAACTGTGGGCTCCTTAAGCAAGCTCCAGGAGAGGGGCCCAGTGTGCAGAGGCTTAAATCTAAATTGCAATAAAAGTCATTCACGCCTTTCTTCCTTTTTGTATGCATATTTTTTATTTTAAAGGTAGCCTGTTGGTTTCCAGTTTGTGGCAACCCTCTGGTCTATCTCTCTGAGTGTTAGGACTACAAGTATGTCGCCACACCTGGTTTTGTGGTGATGGGCATCTCCCGACCAATCCTTGGGCTTCGTGCTGGCTAGGTAAAGCACTCTACCTACTGACCTACGCCTTCAGCCCCTTGTGGTTTGGCTTTGAAGAGACAAATACTATTTCTTTAAAAGACACTTGTTTGAGTCCTATTACAACAAAAAGCCTCACTTACACCTGTTCCTTTGTATCTCTAACATATAAATGTGTTTCTTTGAAATGATCCCTGGGATGCTCATCAGATCACTTTTAAAAAAATCATTTTTAGATTTACTTATTTTATTTTCTGTGTATGACTGTTTTGCCTGTATGTATGCATGTGTAGAGGTCAGAAGAGGCATTAGATCCCCTGGAATTTGGAGTTACTGATGGTTGACAGCCACCATGTGAGTGCCAAGAACTGAACCCAGGCCCTCTGTAATAGCAAAAAGTGCTCTTAACCCCCCAAACCATCTCTCTCATCCCCATCCTTTCCCAGATAAGGTCTCATTATATCTCCTAGACTGATCTTGAAGTTACAGTCCCCCCATCTCATTCTTGGATGTGCACCCCAACACTGGCAACAAATTACTTTTTGCCAGTTCAATTTCTTAATAATGTGACTCAGTTTGGGTTTCTGGTCCCTGCTGTCGCAAGGTGGCTGGCTTACTTTTCACACCAACCCCACATGTGTTCCCCAAGACTTTACTGAGGATGAACAAAACAGGCCCTGGAACCCCAGCCAACTAGGAACTCTCACTGGCTACCAACACAATTCCTTATGATGACTGCACTTAACTACAGACCAGGACGCTGAGGAATTTAGCACACCACTTGACACAAGCCTCTCAAAAACTGAGTGAAGCTGTTATTGTCATTGTTCTCTGTGTGAAGAAAGGTCAGGAGTTCAGGGGAACACAAGAGAAATGTGTTGAGTTTTCAGGATCTGCTAGGCAGAAGACACACACAGTCACCTTTAGTATCTGGTTGCTCAAGTCCCCTTTATACCAGATGTGTGTCATCTACTTGCATCCTCCTGTGTCATACTAGCTATTTATAGATGACTTATAATACCTGGGACACAGTAAATGCATTGTAAACAGTTATTACACTATATTGTTTAGAGACTAATGACAAGAAAAATAAAAGACCATGTTCAGCACAGGTATATCTTTAATCTAAAAAAATGTTTTCTATCTGCCACTGGCTGCATCTACAGATGTAGAGCCTACAGATGTGGAGGATGCACTGCATGTGATGAGTCTGTGACACAAGCAGAGAAGAAAGACCAGCTGAATGTAAGCAGCAACAGCTCTTGTTCAATCATGAACCCACTGCAGAAGCCTACATCTCCCAAGGACAAATGGATCACTTCTTATAGATTTAAATGCAGGTTTCCTATGAAAGGGAACATCCTCATTACTGTTGACTATGACTCCGTTATGCTTATAATCTAGGACTTACATTCAAGAGACCAAGGTAGGAAGATCAGGCTACACAGTGCGCTGAGGCCACCTTGGGCTATACGAAGCTGTATCTAAAAGAGGAGTGGGTAGGGGGCAGAACTTTAGCCTGGTCCATTTCAGAGATGGCTATATTTACTGAGGGGACATCAAGGCCTTGTTTTAGCCTCTGATGTGATCAAAACTCTCTCCCACCCCACCCCCAACTTCCTTTGTGAATAAAAAACAAGAGATAACATGGTGGCATACTCCTGTAATTTGCAGAATTCAGCTGTCTGAGATGTGTCTCAAAACCACAAAAGAGGTGGGGGTGTAGCTTAGTGTAGACAATTTTTCTACCATGTGAGAGGCCCTAAATTCAATCCCTTCCCCAATTCTGTAAACATACACACACACACACACACACACACACACACACACACACACACACAAATTAACTCACAAGTGTGGTTTTTATAAGTGAATGTAAATACACAACTTTTGAAAGAGAGATACATCGAGTCTGGGTATACACTGCATAATATAAAAATACTTGTGAGGCTGGTGGTGATGGCTTAGTAGGCAGAGTGCTTGCTTCACACGTATGAAGACTTGAGCTTGGGTCGTTAGTACCCATAGAAAAGCAGGTCATGATGGCATGTGTCTATAACATAAGCATGGGTGGGAAGGGAAGACAGAGATAGGTGGCTCCTGGAGACTGGCTGGCTAGCCAGTCTAGCTGACACACTGAGCTCTGAGTTCCGTGACTCTGTTTCCAAAAATAAGGTAGAGAGCAATAGAAGAGATAGACACTTGATGTCAACTTCTGGCCTTACACACACACACACACACCACACCACACCACAATAACAAAAAGACCACTTGAGAACCAAGGTGTCCATAGCTTCTATCCCTGTACATGTAGCCAGAGCATGAGACCTCTCATGGTTCTAGCAGAATTCATGACTGTGATGTTTAGCGACCATGAAGCCCTCCCTCGGAATTTAGTGACAACTTAAAGAGTTCCCAGAAGAACTGGAAATCTGAGGCAGAGAGAATGAAGGAGAGATTCCAGGGAGGAGCAAAGATGGGAAGCAGAGACTGCCAGGCCCAGAAGCCTTGCCTGAGACTGAGAGGGAGCGCTCTAAGACTATGCATGCTGCTTGGTGCAACACATCCTGGGCCTCCCCTAGTAATCTGCAGCTGCTATTGTAAAGATTTTCCTATTTATGAGGGGGGATGGTTTATCCATTTTATCTTCAGGAGAACACTGAGGTAGAAGCCCTCATCCCAGGATTCAGATGTGAACACTGAGGTGAAGGAACTTGTGCAAGATCACAGGGCTAAAGGCAGAGCAGAGTTTAGACCCAGCTTAGTATAAATCAAACACGTACTTGCCTGTATTGTATGCTTCTGAACTCAGAGGCTATATCCATAGAGTTGATAGGTAGTTTAAGACATGAGCATTGTATACTCTGGTTTCAGAGATCCCAGTTGTCGTTGAGGGAAGGTATGAGATTCTTCATAGAGGCAAGCAAAGCACCTCTCTCTTCTACTAATATAACAACCAAAACAGAGAAGATGAGGCTGCCCTGGGTGTGGCAATCTAACTTCAGAGGGCATCACTGACTCGTGCCTCCATGCAGGTGAGAGGCCTGCTCAGACAGCATGTCTAGCTTTCTGATGTGCTACTCTCAGTGGGAGAAGAAGGGCTTCTGTTGGGAGGGAGACTGCATGGAAAACCATGGCCAGAACTCCAAACCCCCTCCTCCACGAAGCAAGAGAACATCAGTGGGTGGCTTTGTTGAGGGGATACTATTCTCTACTTTCCTCCTTGTCACTATTTACTAGGGCCCAGTTCTTACCAACAGGCATCAAGTATACTGGGAAAAGGTACAGACTCTCACACCCTCTCCATGCTTTGATAAAAAAGCACAGTCTTTTTGAAAGGGTAAAAACATTTATGTTGTTTCATAAATGTAAACAATGGTGTCACTTCCTAATGCTTTTTCTGGGAGTAAGCATGATGGAAACAGGTCATTGTGTTCTTTAGATTGTAGCACCACACAGATAAAAGGCATTATGCCAAAGGAAGTTGAAATGGAGTCAGGAACACAATTGTCTCTCAGGAAACTACTATATGACAATAGAAAGATCTCTATAGTAAAATAAGATGTGAGGCATTGCAGACTGAAGAAAAATAAACATTTGGAAGATGAACCTACTGTAGGATAGGGTAATTCTGTTTGTGCTGGTGAGGATGTGGGAGGCTGGAGATGAAATACTATCCTCCCTTGTTACCATTGTGAGTGCTCACAGTGTGCAAGGTGCTCAGGGATCCAGGAAGCCTCAAGCATCTTCTGCCACAGAAGGCTCGTAGTCCAACTGGGAAGAGGGAACTTGCATGCAGCACTCAATGCCGGTGGAAGGCCCAAGATGGTGGCACTGAACTCAAGCTCTAGGGGTCATGGAAATGAGCCAAAATGAAGGCCACTAGATATAGCATGTCTATGCATATTTATCCCTGGGCACATGTGTATATATGTGTGTGAGGCCAGAACACAATATTAGATATTCTTTCACTGGCTTGAAACTCACCCAGGAGGCCAGGCTGGCTGAAAGTGCATGGAGATTAAACTCAGGTCTCCATGCTTTTAAGGCAAGCACTTTACCTACTGAGACATATCTCCAGCTCCCTGGCCTCAAATTCTTAGTTTTACTGCTTCAGCTTCTCAATGTAAGGATTATAGGAACGTGCCTTCATGTCTGTCTTGCCATTGTGATTTGTTTAAATTTATATAACTACATATGACCATCATATGAGATTAAAATGGGTATATAGCCATAGTTAGTATGAAATATTCCTAACCACTCCCTATCCCTTCCTACAACACGGCAATGGAGGCAAATAAAACATTAACATGTAAGACATTGAAATCAGAGATTTGCTCAAGTTGAAATGGAGTAAACATTTTGTTCTCTAAAGTCCTCAACTATTCCCATTAGAAGAGCTTCATCCTAACATGACACCTAGTCTTAGAGCAAGTGCTGAGTAAGTGCTAACCTGGCTCCAGTATATGCCACCATGCCTGACTCTTTCTCTCCCTTCCTGCCTGCCTAATAGCCTTTCTTTATTCCTCCTTAGACAAAGCTCAAACTCAAGTTGCTGTTCTACACATAAGAAAAATGGGGCAGAAGTTAAATTCATCAATTCTCTCATCTATTCCAGGAACCATAACCAGAGGGAGTAGCCATGATTCCACAGTGGCTCTGAGGACATTCTGAAACCTGCTTAAATGAAACCTAATTCCTGGTCATTTTTTCCTGACATAACTACTCCAGCCAAACATCAGGATATCACTACTCACTAAAACGGAGTGGAAGCATTAGGGTAGTGAGTATTAAGGCCTCACTCTCTCTGGCTTTAACCCACTGCCATTTTCTGATTTCAGCTGGGACACCCACACTAGGGTCAGCTTATAATCTACTAGAGGGAGGGACATCTCAAGACAGAAATAAATCACACCAGGAACAGACACCCAGAAAACGTGAATTCAATAAAGCACAGACAGGAAATAAATCACTGCCAGCCACTAGTGACCAGTGCAATGCTATTGGCTTTTTTGTTCCTAACTCTGGTCCCGGGTGAGGGTCTCTAATTCTGGGATAGGTTCCCCTTTATCAAGCTGAATACTGCTGTATTTCAGATTCAGGTTCCCAATGAGAAACAAACCCAGGTTTGTCATGATTTTCTGTGCTTCTGCTATAATAACACATCATTTGTGGATCTACGCTAAAGCAAACACCAGATGGTGGTAGTGTAGAAAGCTGTCCGGGGCTCTGACCTTCAAGCTAAAGCGGGTTTGTTTGGGGAAAGGAGGCAGGGTTGTGGGAGAATCAAGCCAGTAATAAGACTGGGTGTCAGCGACCTGTGCAGTGTGACATTCAGGGATCATGGGGATGGGGGGAATCTGAGCTGGTGTCAGGTTCTAAACACTCAAGGCAAAACTGCCAATGATGTTTTTCTATTTCAAGTTAAATGGTTCTTGAAAACTTTTTTCTTGAAATAGTTCTTGAAATCTAATTTATTTTAGCCCTGCCCTCTTTCTCTCTTTTTCTTCAGGGAGAGTAGTACGGTGAGTCACAGGCTACCCTAAAGGGAAATTATATCCTGAGACGGCTCACTAGTGGGGGCCTCTGTCTCATGGACTCTCATAGCTGTACGGCTGCAGGAGCAAAACAGAGGCTGCCCTGTTTCTGGTGCAAGATGCCTGGGAGGCTCCGAGTCACTCCCACATCATGGCTTACCCAGACAGAGAGCCCCTCATAGCAGTAAAATGCCCTCTTAGCAGTTTAACCACTAAAAGCATACTTGTTTAGTAAGTTTAAAGGATTTAAACACACAGAACAACCTCATTATTCCTCACATATAAAATGATCCCATGAATCAGGATGAAGAGAAATCGTCATGGTCCTGCTAGGTTGGCTTGTTACAAAGATGCGTCTTAAGACTGACCTCTGAATCCTGACTTGTCTACTCTGACATGAATAAGTCCATTCTCAGCACACATGGAGAGCTCTTTGTGGGTAGAACAACAGAGAAGAAAAATCATGAACAAAACATTTATCAAAGCAATTCAATCTCCAGGAGTCTTCTGGGACACAAAAAGGAAAAGGGAGTATTTAGGCTAGAAGAGGTCTCAGAACCCAGTCCAGGAAAGGGCAAACTTGCTGTGATACACTCAGAAGAACTTGGTAATGTCTAGTGTGAGTATTATTAATTATTGCTTCTTCTTCTTCTTCTTCTTCTTCTTCTTCTTCTTCTTCTTCTTCTTCTTCTTCTTCTTCTACTACTACTACTATTGTTATTATAGTTATTATTATTATTGTTGTTGTTGTTATTATGTGGAGCTCAGAGGACAAATGTGTGGTGTATGTTTTCTCCTTCTACGTTTCCATGGGTTCTGGAGATTGAACTCACTTACTCAGGCTTTGTGGCCAACTGCTTCTACCTGATGAGCTATCTCTGCAGCCTTTGGAACTTACTTTCTCTTCAACATGATAATCGCTAATGGTTATTGAGTCCTTTAAATATCTGAGACAACATTCTCTGTCTCAGGTTCAAGAGTGCTCAAATTACTGGTATGAGCTACCATGACCTGCCATTTCCTGTATTTTAGAGTAGCTAGGATCCCAGGTCTTTGGCCTCGTTCAGCCAAGATCATACCTGAACACCCTGTGACAAAGTCTACAGCCCCAAAATGTCAACAGCATATTCTAGTCCCCAAGTTTCCCAAGGATTGCTAATAAACACACACAAACATCTGAGTACCACCCCCAATGCATGCTCCAAATGATCTTGGTCTGTACTGCCTCGGTTTCCCTAGCAGGCTGGCTCTTCTGGAACCTCCAGAGTTCTCCAAATGGCTCTTGAGACTACCATGGGAGCCTCTCAAGAGCCCCATCTGCTTTCGCCATAAAACCATCCAGATTGTGGCCCATGTCAAGCTCACTGTAGCTCTGCTTTGGCTCTCAACTTCATTTTACTCATTCCAGCTCCAATGCTGTGGAGCTTAACTCAGAGGAGTGTGTTAGGGTAATTTGCAGACTCTTGATCCACCTAGTTATTTTCATCCACTCTCCTTTTAATGATGGAGAGAAAGAAGGTGGTACTCTTATTATTTGTTGCCTCTGTGTTTTACATAGGAAACACATTTGTCAAAGATTTACAGGGATGTCAGAAGCCTAAAGATGATTGTGTGTCAACCTCTTAGTACTTAGTACTGTCATAAAATGGAATGATGGAAGTAAATACGTGACTCTGAGTACTGTTGTGAGTACAAATGTATACAGACCTGTGCCTAGCACCTAGGAAACCTTGGGCAGTACTGGCTCTATGTGGTACCTTCTTTTCCATCCTTCCATCCTTGTCTGCCCTGCAGCCTTACAGATACCTGAATGCATAGGCTATCAGTACCTTTCAGAATTGGCCTAGTTACAAGATCATCTTTAGAGGTTGGTGACACTAAAGGGCTAATAAATCTCCAGAGACCTTCCCTCAAGTAAATGGAAATGAAACAAGAAAACAAACAAAAGAGCCTCCACTACATGTCAGGTAAACTTTGGGACATCTACTTTCTTTTGGTATTCCTTCCCAGGTATCGCCTTCTCAGGAGGTCAGAATGAGACCCACTATCCTATGCTGAGATGCTTCCTGCTCCCAATACCCAAAGGCCTGGAGAGTTGATAGTGTGGTGGAGTGCAAGAGAAAAGCATGCTAAGTGTAAAAGATAGGGTTTCTGAATTCAATAACTCATGGTCCTGGCAGATCCTATACCTGCACTCTGCAGAAATGAGTAGTAGCTCTTAAATACTAAATACTCAAGCTCCCAACTGCCAATTACGGTGTAATTCCATGAGGGGACCATGAAGAGTACACATCAGCACATGCTTGGCACACTGCCCAGGTAGAGCTACTTCCACAACACTCTAGAAATACACACCTTCCTCCTTCCAGGAATCAGTCTATACTGATAATTGGTATTTGTAGTTGTGCTTAAATGGACATTTGGTTTATAACAGCTTCTTTGAAAGAATTTACTAATAGTTACTTATTTTGTGTATTTACTTCAAGCAATCTATTTGAGACCACATTTTGGAACTATAAAATTGGAAACCCAAAGACACCAAGTATCCTGCCCAGGGCTAGGAAAGGGTGAGGGCAGTACGGAGGGAGCTCTGAGATTCAGTCAAGTCCCTTCCATCTTCCCCTTCCTCCGATACCCTTTCCTACCCTGTATGGGTTGACATGTCCTTTGATCTAAATAAGACTTTGCAAAACACTTTCATCTTCTGTTTTTATCACTCAATTAGGTTGAGTAACCTATATGATTTTCTGCAAAGCGTATAAGTTACTATAAAAATAAAAAACAAAACAAAAGTGCTCAACAGTCCATGTATCAACTTTATGTATAATGTAGCAATAGTTAGGGCCAAGATCAAAGTTTGCATGGAAGATAGAGCTTCATAAATGCCTCTATTTTACGATATTCTTTATTTGGGGGTCCTGTAAAGGCCTTCATTCCTCTCTCATTTGGAAGATTTAGCTCATAAAAATCTGCATCTTCCAAGTTTTTGGATTTATATAATTGCATTATCTAAAACATGTACTTTATGTATTTGATACAAAGTCTCATGTAGCCTGGGATGGCCCTGACTTCATTATGTACCTGAGGATAACCTTGAACATCTGATCCTTTTGGCTCTACCTCCTACTGCAGGATTACTGTCTTGTACCATCATACCTGACTCTCACTTTATTTTTATTTCTGCATATCTAGGGTAGTGATAATGAAAACTATTAAGAAGGACCGTAATTGGATTTCTGTTCTGTAGATTAATATAGAGTGCATGAATTACAAGGACAGGAGGGAAGGGGCTGCAAGAGAACCTGATGCTAACTCAGCTGTGATGAGTTAATCCACTTAGACTGATGGATAATGGGTATTATGATAAATTTGTAATTGTCTGCATTTTCTCTCTTTGGAAATGCTACTACAGATCCTCCTTTGGCTTCCCCCCTGTCCAAGGCACAGCCATTTTCATGATTTGGTGAATAAGCTACATTCTTCTGGCTTTTAACAAGCACCATACAGTGCTGTCTGTCCCACCCCTCAAATTAAATAAGACTTGTTGTGACACAGCTGCAGTTCCCGGCTGCCAACATTTGGGAGGCCAGAACAACTTCCTATTTGGCAGGGAAGGCTGCTGGTTTTTACAGAGTCCTTCCAGCCCCTCAAACACCAGCATACCTCTGGTCCCTACCAACTCACATCCTCGTGTATGGAATGGTGAAACCAGGGATTACTGCACCCATGATGTTGAAAAAGAAAGAAAGAAAGAAAGAAAGAAAGAAAGAAAGAAAGAAAGAAAGAAAGAAAGAAAGAAAGAAAGAAGGAAGGAAGGAAGGAAGGAAGGAAGGAAGGAAGGAAGGAAAGAAAGAAAGAAAGAAAGAAAGAAAGAAAGAAAGAAAGAAAGAAAGAAAGAAAGAAAGAAAGAAAGTGCTATCTAGACATGCAGCAGGTTCAAGGCTTGCACAGTAGGCTCTTTAATACACTGGTAGCATTAGTTAGGACCATCAGTTGGTTAGGAATAACATTCTGTTCTCTAAGGGATACAAAGACAATTTTAGAAAGTTCTCTATTATCAACACTCTTGTCTGTTTTACTCCCAGAGTCTATAATCTGGGCACCTCCTCTAAAGATGGAAAATTTTACAAGGGAAAGAATGTGCCCAAGGTCATACTGCACTGCCAGATCCAAGACTTACTTCTCCATTTGCCAGGCAGAGCAGAGCCCTTCAGGAGCTCAGAGTCAGTGGCTAGACAAGACAAAGGAGGGTCCTCCTACAGCAAAGCTAACAGAGATGCAGAGTGAAGCTGCGGGCATCTTCCAATTATACCTCCAGCAACCATTAAGCCCATTCCTAGGCCCCCCCCCCATCCTTTCTGGGTGGACTTTTCTTCCTCCATTAGCCTTGATAAATTACATGGCCCCACAGCAGGGACTGTTTCTTCCTCTCAGCTTTGTTTGGAGCATTGTCCCAGCAGGGCTCAAATAAAGGGCTATTATTAATGGTGACAATAATGCGATACTGTTTTCTCAAGGGCCTCCACCAGGGCCTGCCAGGTCAGAGCTGGATACTTGCTGCTGCCTCTTACTGGTAGCTTTCATCTGCTAAAGCCAACTGTGCAGAGGATGGAACCCTGTCCTCGTATCCAGTCACTGACACTTTTATTACATCCTTTATAGCCCTTTACAGCCCTGAAAATGGGACTGAGAGGAACCAATAGACCATGCCAGAGAGCCAAGAAAGGGCTAACCAGGCCACACAGGAGGCACCCCAGGCCCAGGGCAATGGGTTCCAGATATATTTAGAGCTGAGTATACTCCCAGTCTGAAGCCTGAATGCTAAATGTCTTGGGAGACTGCTGTAGCATCAGAATGTTGCAGTGTCGTTGAGGCTGTGAGTGCCTTGAAGGTTAGCAATCATGTCTTGAGTTGTTTGTGGTGGGCAGAGAGGACACAGGGAGACTCACATGTGGGAGGGGCCCACATTTGCATCATTGTTCATAGGAGAGCCAGACTCATTCATCATACCCATGAACTGGGTTCTGACTATTCATTAAGAAAGGATCAGGGAATAAAGTAAAATTGATTTTAATTTTAACTAATTTGGGGAAGGCGGCTTCTCATGAAGCCCAGGTTGGCCTCACTATATAATTGAGAATGAACTTGAACTTCTGCTCTACCTGCCTCTACCACCTGAGTGATGGGATTAAGGGTGTGCACTACCATACCTAGTTTTATGTGATGCTAGAGATTAAACCCAGGGCTTTGTGCATGCAATGTGGGCACTGTGCCAACTAAACTCCATCCTCAATCCCTAAAATCCTAAAATAGTTCTTTTTTTTTTTTCTTTATTGCAAGAGAAGAAGACAGCATAGCTTGGCATGGTAGTATACTATATAATCCTAGTGCCTGAGGTAGGAGAATTGTGATCTTGAGTTCAGCCTGGGCTACATAGTGAGATACTGTCTAAAATAAAACAAAAAAGAAAAGCAATCAGTGTGATAAAGCAGGGCAAATATGGATACGAAATAGGTTTTAAATATGTCTTAGTCTCCATTTGAGTTTCCCTTTTCACAGTTTGATATACACAGTCAACTGCAGTCTGAAAATATTAAGTGGAAATTTCTGAAAACAATTCACAAGTTTTAAATTGTGCACTATTCTAAGTAATACAGTAAGAATCTAACCCACTCTACCTCAGATGGGAACCACCCCTTTGTGCAGTTTGTCCACACTATAAATGCCACCTGGCCTCTAGTCACTAAGCAATGTCTCAGTCATCAGGTTAACTGCCTCAGCATTGATGGGTTGTGCTCGAATAACCCTGATTTTACTTAATAATGGCTTGAAGTGCAAGATTAGTGATGTTGGCAATGAGAAAACGGCAGAGGCAAACAGTAAAGGGGCCTTAAGGAGACAAGTGGAAGTTCTCAATAAGGAAAGAAAACAAGCATGCTGAGCTGAAGGTCGTTTGTAAAAACATACTCTGTGAATTTGTGAAGAAGGAAAAAGAAATTTGTGTGGTTTTGCTCTCACACCCAAACTGTAAAAATTAAAGTGACAGTGATAAGTGCTTACTTAAAATGGAAAAGGCTGTGTGAGTGAGTGTGTGTGTGTTTGTGTGTGTGTCTCCATGGCATTCTGAGGTACCCGCTAGGGTCTCAGAAAGTGTCCTCTACGGATGAATGTGACTATTCTTTGTTCTAGGTCCTCAGGTCTGCGTTAGTTCATCTCAATGGCCAAGTCTCCATTCCCTCTACACTGATAAACAACTCACCTGGGCAGGCTTTGCTTTTTCCATCACCTGCTACCCTTAGCCAAAATTTCTCTAAGTAGAAGGGGGAGGGGGTTGGCAGAGAGGCTGGGAAGCTGGACAGCTGTAGGAATGAGTTAAGGGTCCCCTGCCCCACTCAGGACTGTCTCTGCTTCTGAGAACACAGCTCAAGTCTAGATGCAGAAGGAGACAAAGTTGGGTGAGCTAGACTTGCCTCAGAGCAAGGGGCAGTTGGCCTTTATGTCTCTATTAAAACCATCAGTCCATCTCCTAGTCCCTTGCCACCATCTCTGTTAGGAGACTGAGGACAGTTCTCCATGATGTCCTCCTCCCCAGGGGCTGGCACCTGACTGGCTTTGCTCTGTCAGCCTGCCAGAGAAGGGCTCCCATAGCTTCTCTAAGGAAGGTGACACTGGCCTCACCAGGATTTCCCAACAAGAGAAAAGTGTGGAGGGAGTCCCAGTACCATCAGGGATCACCCACATCCAATCTTCAAGAGTCAGCTTGGAGGGGGACCTGGATGGGGAAGCACAGGGCAAGGGGCTCAGGCTGTGAGTCTACCATGGGTCTGGCTCTCCCTGGCACTCGCAGCCTTAGATCTTTCCTCTCAGAGGAGATCTGTAATTTGCTCTACCTCCATGATTAAATGGCCTCTCAGGTCTATGCTAAAGTGAAATCACGGGTCCTTCCCCGTGCTCCGGATAAGAAGAGAGGCCATCAGGTCGGTACAGTCAGCATTTCTGCTCCAGAGCAGAACGTGTAGGAGTGAGCCCATGACTTTGGGTGTTATACTTAAGGCCCACATCCATGGGAATTTGCCCAGATGCTCTGTGGAGACCTTTCAAACTTGCTTAGAAAAATCTGGCTGTCAGCATCTAGCTGGTTGGGTGGTTACTTTCTCTATATCTTTAGCCTTTTCTCCCTAATCTGACCAAAGAAACCCACGGAGAAGCTCAAAGCCAATACACAGGTCAACTACAAAGCCCTCTTTGTTCTGGACCAGTCATTTCTAGAGCACTGAACTGTGCGAAGTAGGTCCAGGGTGGATATGACATTCCTGCAGCTGGGCAGTACTGCCTGCAGCCCGTCACACCCTCCTCCTTATCCTGGGTGGAGGGCCTGGTTACCTTTCATCTAAGACTGCTCTGGCCTGAAGATTTTTTATGCCCCTATTCAAGGTCCTTGGCCACCAAAGAATTTAATTCAGCCTAGAGGGCGAGGAATGAGAAGATGTGTTATGCAAAGCTGGTTCTCCCACAACCAGCTCAGGGCTTTCTAAGTTACCTTGCTTTCTTATGACTCAGTGGCTTCACCTAAAAGCAAACAGAAGAAAGGGTACCTGGCCGATCTTGCCAAGGAAGAGGCAGGGAGAAGAGAACAACACCAGCGCCTGGAACACTCTGAGAAGCAGGTTTTCAATTGTCCTTAGAAAAGGAGTCGTGGGCAGTGGTTCCCAGGCATCCTGGTTGGGCTCTTTACCTTCCTGAGAGAGGCAATGAATGCAGCAGGTCCTACAGCAATCTAGTCACCGGGGGGGGGGGGGGGGATGCTAAAGCAGATACCCGAAGGACAGTGAAGCTGTCAACATCTGGGAGATACCAAGAAAAGTTCTCAGTCCACAAATGGATTTTCTTAGAGATGTCTCACAGAGTCCCTTCCCCTGGATACCCTCAGTGAACTTTCTAGCAAACAGAAAGTCTCTGTGGGGGCAGGTAAGAAAGAGCATGGAGCAGTCTAGTCTCATTTCTACCACTCATTCATCATGGGATTTCAGAGTAGCCTTATCCTTCCTGGCCTTCATTTCCTCTTCTGTGAGCTGAGTTGGCGTACGAGACTGAGCCCTTCTAGCCCTGGTGCTGTGCACTTCTTTAGCCTGCAGGAAAACAGTGGTGTGTCTTGTTATTTCTAAGCAAAGGCCCTAATTGTTCTCAACAGCCCTGAACTCCTCTATCTAAAATCCACAACCTCTCTTCTCCCCTCCCTCCCACGACTCCTCCTTCCTCTGAGACCCACAAGACTGTTACAGAACATTCATTTATTTTTCTTTGGTGCTGGGGCTGAACACTCTGATGACTAAGCCATTGAATTTTAATATGCTACTGTGCTCCTGGGAGGATGCCTTCATTTCCCAGCCCCCACCCCATCCCTGCACCCTGCAAGGACATGTGGTAGTCGTTAGGAACAGTTTGATCAAGTTTAGGTTTTCAGGATGGAAAGAAGGGTGGGGGGAGCTGGTGGCCAGGCATGATAAATGGACATAACATTCAGAGGGCTACTCGGAAAATAAACATAGAGCCCCCTTTGAGCAAGCCCACTAAAAACAAACTCCCCCAAAGCCATTTTCTCTATTTTGGTGAGTGGGGGTGGGGTGATATGTGACATATCAAGAGGAGGCAGGGTCTTTTAGATAGATGCTAACTGGGAAACAGCAGCCCCCAATTTCTGACCTAATTCCCCAGAGAAATCTGGATCACCATGTCAGAAGTGGACAATGTAAAGATCCAGGAACACCCCACTGGGACTCAGTCTTGTTGACTTTCCGAAAGCCCCTCACAACAAGAGACACCTTGCTTAACTTCTCTTGCTGGACCTCCGCTCCCTGCCCCCAGCCACTTTCCCATCCTACTTTGATTACTACCTGACTCTCTTTCACACTTCTACCCCAGCAGAAATAACCTTGGGTTCTGAAATGCTTGGGTGGACAGACAGCTAAGAATTACAGTGTTCTTATGTGTGATAATGATGCTCTGGCTCTTGCTAGGCAACTCTGAGCCGCACTTTGACTGGTACTGACATCATTAAAAAGATATGTAACGTAATATGAAGACAATGACATGACATGGGAAACATGAGTAGTTGAGCTACAACAGCAAAGAGACAGGTGAGACAAGCTCCTGACAGTTGGCGAGTTGGTATGGTGACTACACAGGTGTGTTCCAAGACAGTTCTTATACTTGTCTGAATGTTTGAAAACATTTGTGATATAGAAAAAGCAATCTGAAAAGAAGAGTCTCAGGCTCCTCCAACCAGAGGATAAGCGGTGAGTCTGATTAAGAGCCTAGCAGGAAGGAGTGTGGCACCTCTGTGTTCTCGGTGCCAAGAGCTTGCACAGTGCACCTGGAAAGGAAACCATCAGTGACTCAGGCTGTCCAGGAAGCCCCTGGAGACTGCCCTTTCAAATCGCCTTCCATGATGGGTTTCATTTGCAGGGATCTCAGATGCAATCCTTAGATGTGTGGCAGGTAGCTAAGAAAATGACAGTTCCCTCTTGTCAGTTTCTGCCTCATGTTTTCCTTAAACTTCATTTTGCGTGTGTATGCATGTTTGTTTGTTTGTGTGTGTGTGTGTGTGTGTGTGTGTGTGTGTGTATGTGTAGGTCAGAGGACAACTGTGTGTAGTCATTTCTCCACTTCGGTCTTTACATCATTTCTTGGGATTGAATTCAGCTTGCCAACCTTGATGGCAAGAGCCTTTATCTTACTGGCCCTCGGTTTAATTTTAATACTAGTCATGTTAGATGAGAGGCTCACAGTATGCCAGTATAACCTAGTCTCATCCAACTAACTGTATCTCCAAGGACCCTGTCTCCAAATAACAGCACATTCTCAAGTACACAGGATTCAGAAACAACTGAGTCTCCTGTCTCCCTCACCCAGGCTAACCACAGTAGCAGCCATGCATTTCCAGCTGGGAGAGTCCAAGCCTGTTGGGTGGTTCATCCACTGGAGAAATGCCCACTGTGACAGGAACAGGCTCTTCTCTTTTTGTGGTTAATGCTAAAAGGGACATTGGTTTTACAAAAAGTACTGTGGTTTTCCCCAGGAAGTGCCCCCAGCCAGAGCCTGAAGCGTGAGAGCTCTGTTCAATGAAAGCTAAATGGAGAATTGCTGGCTTTGCTGCAAAGGACACATTTGCCTATATTGGATCTGGAAATATTCCTCAAGTTCATAGTGTGTGCATGTGTGCGTGTGTGCGTGTGTATTTATCTAAAGAAAATATGGGCCCTGGTCCCCTTTACAGTCTACCCCTGGTCTGGAAGAGTTTCTTTCCAAAGGTTCAGGTAGTGCTTTATACTTTGTGTACCTTAAGCACCTTGTGACAAGGAACTACCTCTGTGGACCTCTACTTTTGGGTGCTGAAAGTGAATATCACATGAATTCTATGTGCCATGAGTCATGAGCTGTCTTTTGATTGTTTTTCAACTATGTCATAATGTTAAGGTCACTCTTAGTGAACAGGATGTAGCCCATGGGCTTTCAGCTTCTAGACCCCCTTAATAGCACACTACTGAACATCAAGAGTTGTTCTTTGACAGCACAGCACTGCTGTCATGGCAACGAATCTCCCTCTCAACTGCACAGCTGGAAACACATTTTCATGTGTCTGTCCTCTTGTACCCCATTTCTAGTCACAGCAGAATAAGCTGCCTCCATTTTGCAGATGAGAAAACTAAGACTCAAAATCCAATTTCATATTTAATAAATAGTCTAGCCAGGTAGGGATATATATCTTCTTACTCCTTATCTGGTATTGAATATGCTTGGCCCACGGGGAGTGGCACTATTGGGAGTTGTGGCCTTGTTAGAGGAAGTGTGTCACTGTGGGGGTAGGCTTTGAGACCCTTCTCCTAGCTGCATGCAGGGCAGTCTTCCTCTATTCGCCTTTGTAGAACTCTCAGAACATGGAGGACCAATGCCATGCCTGCCTAGATACTACTGTGCTTCCTGCCATGATGATAATGGACTGAACCTCAGAACCTTTAAGGCAGCTCCAATTAAATGTTGTCCTTTATAAGAGTTGCCTTGGTCGTGGTGTCTCTTCTTCAGCAACGGAAACGCTGGCTCAGACATCTGGTAAGCTAGGTAAGAGGCCACAATGTCCAGATACAGCCCAAACTAACTTTTCCATAGACAAAGTCAACACCTACCCCTTCACAACATATTTTGTCATTCCCTGCCCCAGTGACTTTCCCAGGAATTCTGAAGCAATTGGGGTGTAGGTACAGAACTGAGAATTGTCCCCCCCGGAGAATCCCTGACTCCCAATCAAGAAAACCAGCCATAGTTCTGGCTAGAGAGAAGCTCCCTGGTGCTTTGTAGACTCCACTCTAAGTAAACAGCAGGGGTTCTGGGTCTCCAGGCCTGGCAAGCTCACGAGCCATCTACTGTGTCCCATCCTTGCATGTAGCGTTCTTCCATCTCTATCAGGGGTAACAACTACATGCTGTGGAGACCAGGTATGCGAAGCAAGAGACGTTTAGAAACAGAGTCAACTACAGTAAACTGGGAACTCAGCTTCCTCCAGAAGCTGTTGCCAGATCTGGAATTATTGCAAGTTTTAAATAATAGGGGGCTAAACGAGTATTGTGTCAAAAGTTGTCCACAGACGTCCACACTGCACTACGTGTTGCCTCTGCCATTAGGCTTGTCTCTAGATGTATGCAGCTGGCAGTGCCTGGTTGTCAGCTACATGAAGTAGCCGCTGTTCCCTAAAAACTCTCATTAAAAGAGATTGGAGGGCTTTTGATGGAGTGGTAATAGAGAGAAACAAGCAGCCATGTGATCCTGAATAGACCCACAGAGGTGGGGGATAAAGCATGGAGCTAGGAAGTAGATGAACACTGAATTATTCAAGACAGGTTCAGCCCAGGGCAGAAATAGAAAATAAGTCCTTGCTGTGTCCTGATTCTGACTAAATTGAACTTGACAATACCTTGTCAAAAGACACCTTTGATGGAAATGAAGATGATAATTGCCGATGCCATCCAACATGGTGATTGATAATGTTCTTTCTCCCAAACCTTGACTGTGTCCTTGAATATCAGTAAGGTGCTTGGCTTGGGGCCAAGCATCCAGACTGGTTACAGGGGAAGGAGCAATTACTTCCTCTGTGTTAAGATTCTGAATACCAGCCATGAGCCATGAACAAGCCTTGTGGTCAACCATGAACCACATGTACAACAATGGTGCATAAGCTACTATCTCCTGGTGACACCACAGCATCTTAGTTTAGGCAAGTATGCTCTGGTGTTCATATGTCATAGATAAAATCTAAAGGGAATACTGCTTAGATCCTATACCAGGTAATTATGTGTGAATGTGCATATAACGTCTTGCTCCCACAGAAGACACCTCCCTCCACTCCTGCTCCTCGAGAGGGCACCATACTGTACTTGTCTTCATATCACCAACATCCCATGAGCCAAACTTCAGCAGAGGACTTGACTAGTGAGTTCACAACTATGTCATCCCTCACAGAGCTTAACTGTTGCTGAACAAACTCACATGGGAATCAGTACCACTGGAGCATCATGTACTGGGTCTTTTCAAAATTGGTATTTATAAGGAAACAAGGAGATGGGTACTACACAATGGCTTCACTGCTTCTAGTTGATGTTGACGGCCTTCACTGCAGAGCCTAAATAGAACTCACATCTCTCACTGGAGGAATCAGCACCATTCATGGTTCACTGGGTTGCCAGGAGACCTTAATATAATAAAGAATGTAAAGAACAGAGGAAGGCTGCTAAAAAAAAAAACCCAAACAGTTGCTGTAGTGTGTTTCTGTTTAGACATATTTTTAACTAAATACAGACTCATAGAAAATTGGCCTTTAAAAAGTGTGAAATGTTCTCTGTGCCTTTACCCAGTTCCTCCTGATATTTACATCTTAATTATAATATCAAAACAATGGCACTGGTATTTTATCATAGATGTGTGTGGCTTATTTTTATATCATTTTTATCATTTATAACTACCCTGAGAGGCAGTGCAAGGTTGTGGTTAAGAATGCAGCCTTAAATTCCAGACCGTCTGGGTTCTAAAACTGAGCTGACCACCCAGACCTAGCAGTGTGACCTTTAGCAGTGTGACCTTGCTTGACTCTTCTCTAATTTCCATATAATAGAATATCCTTCAAAAGATTGTTTGGGGGGGGTTAAGTAACTCACATGTAGAGTGTTTAAGTAGTACTGTAACATGTAAACATTCCACGATTTTAACTTTTCTCATGCTTACTATTATTATTCCTGGGTCCCAGGAATGGAAGGGTGAGAAAAGTCTCGGCCTGACTTCTGTCATAGAGCTTACTTTCCTTTCATTACTGGCTGTGATGTTCTATGAAAACTGGCCAGGGAGACACCAGGGGTCTGCTTTTATTGTTTTGTTTAGAATATGCCCTTATTTCAACTTGGAAAGAATAGTGAGCCTACCCAGGGCTGAGCCTGTCATTAGAAGGCCTGGGGTCTCTGCTAGATAATCAGCTGCTTCTAGCTCACTGCTTTGGAGAATAAGCCAGCAAGGGACATGGAAGGGAGACCGCATGATGGCTCTGCTAGCCTCTCCATCACCCTAGATAACTCTGTCTCTCTGTGAGTTTCTTTCTCTGTATCTCTCTGTCTCTGTCTCTGTCTCTGTCTCTCTGTCTCTGTCTCTCTCTCTCTCTCTCTCACACACACACACACACACACACACACACACAAACACACACACACACACACTCCTTTATCTATGCAAATGATGGGTCCCTTGATGGTTTTCGCATCTGAGCAGCACTGTGAGAGCAGATGGAAGAAGCAGGACCCTCCTGACAATGGGTCCTCCAGAGGAGAACTGGCTGCAGGTCTGGCTTCAAGATCAAACTTCCTAAGAACTTACATGTTCTTCTGCAGTAGCATTGGAACAGCAATATAGGAAAAGAGAAAGGCAATCTGACATTCTGAGTGGTATGGAGGACATCGCTCAAATCAGTTGCTATGGGAGAAGGGATAATAAGTATGCTAACAGCCTTCACTTGCTAAGTACTTTGTGGAAAATGCACTCAGTTCTTAGACTAATTTATGACGTGGTACTATCACCTCATCTTACAGTAAGAAAGGAGAAAGTCAGAGCCAAGGTCACAGTTGGTAAGCCACAGAGCTAGGATTCAAACTCAGACTGTTAGACACCCACATCATACTCTTAACCACCAGCCTACTTTCCCCAATACCCACATGCCTCTCACCCAGATTCTTGCTTTGCCTTTTATTAATAATGCTGTAGTTCACTTAGCTGGCTTATTCTCTTTATTGCTTTTCCAGTAAGTCTTTATGTATGAAATGGTGGATTGCAATGGGATATACATACATGCATACATACACACACACACACACACACACACACACACACACACACACACGCATATATATATCCCCAAAGACAGGATTTCTGTGTGTATTGTCCTATGCCAACACCTCCTGGCTATATACATAATTTTTATTTTTGAAAAGAACCTCAGCTGGATAACATTAAGAGAAAAAAAAATCTGGGCCTGTGTCTCAGTGGCAGAGGCTTGTCTATCGTGCACAAAAGCTCTGAATTTGACTCATAGCACCACACAAGGAGGGGGTGGTAGGTATGAATGAATGAATGAATTTTGGCCAGGCAGCTCTCACTGTATCTTAGTAAGTTCAAAGTCAGAGAACAGATCTGAAGAAATCCTCGCAGTCCCGGGACCCTCCCTATGTGATGTAAGAGTGAGATACACAGACTTGGCTCAGCACAACAATATGCTAACACTAATGTGCCTTGGAAATCCACAATGAGCTCTCAACCTGGAAACATTTTCTGCTTCTCTGCTTCCAGCCAGCTCAGCTCCTTAGGCACAGGTTGCCAGTCATTCCGTCTTACAGAAAGTGATGACGGCAATGGAGAACTGGACTGGCCGCCCTGACTGCTGACTCCTACCTGGGCCCCTCCCAGCCTCCCAGAGGGCCGGGATGCTTCCCAGGTGGTAATGACTCACCTGGGCTGCAGGCAAACCCTGCCAAACCCTCGTTCCCTGATTGCACCTTGGCTTTCTGTGTGGTAGACCACGGGGGCCCAATCACACATCACTCCAATTCTCTTGACTCAAAACCCAACAGGAAAAGTCAGATTCCATCATTTGGAATACATTTGGCTTGGGTCCGAGACAGCATTCTTACTCAAGACCTGACTCAGAACGGGGCTGTAAGCCACAGGCTAAAGCTGGATGGAGGAGAGTCTGAGTTACCAGCATGCCCTCACCTCATTGACTTGGGGCTGTAAATAAAGATGAAGAAAAGCTACTAAAACCCCTCCCACCCTGACACACAACACTGCATTCTCTGTGTGGAGATGACACACAGCACACTAGATTTTCTCCAGAAACAACTCTGGGGACAAAACTACCACAGGCTTCCCTTGAACACAGTGTCATTTCCTTTTTACCTTGCCCTAAGAGGGGCTGACACAGCAACCTGATCTTCGATTTCCTGCCTAGAACCAGTCACAGATGAAAAGCTATGAACCACAATCACAGCTCCCATCAACACCCTGTCTACCCCAAGTCACCTCCACTCAGGTGGCCCCTAGCTCCACACCTCCCTTTTGGGATCACCTTTCATCTGTGTTTGCAGTGGTATGACTAGTTTCCCTGGAATAGTTAAGCAGAGTTAATTGCGCACTGCATGCTAAGGGATAATCACACACTGCCTACCTTTCATGCCAAGCATATCTCTAAACTCTGGCTCCCTGTTAGACAGGGCACTTGCATTCCTCTCATCAGGACAGCTGGGCATGGCCTTGACATCTGAGGTAGGGGAGGCCCTGGCTCAAGAAGATCATGATCTTGCTGGAAGTAACACTAGCAGAGCCAGTGCCCACCCCTCCACGAAATGCTAACACCTAGTATCTGAAGAGACCTTTGCACCTTTAAGCTCACCAACTTCTAAGAACTGGAAACACCCAGGTGTCACCCAGGTGTCACCAGTGTGGGACAGCTTCACCCTGGTGACCTGGAACTGGGATCTTATTTCTTATGGGAGGCTCCTGAATGATACCAACTAGAAATGCCACTTTCAGACAGGAGAAATGCAGCATTGCAGGGCCATGTCAAACCCCTGACCGAAGGTGACTAATGATTCCCAAGACCACACAGCCGAAGGGTCCTGACCAATTTTAAGTTTTCAAAAATGTTTGAAATAGATTGTCTTTCTTCTCCCCTGGATTTAATCAGTTATTTTTGGCTGCAAATAAAACCAGTGCTGGTCCTTACTTGAAGTTACACTTCATAATCCAGTTACTATTCTTAAGGGAAAATATTAATACACAAACTTCTATTTGGCTATACATACCACGTGACTCCTTCCATACACACTTCCCCAACTCAGCCCCTCCCATGCCCCAAGCCTGCCATTTCATCTTGGCTTTACTGGCATACACATCTGGATCACATAAATCTCAAGTATAGTTTTCAATATTAGTACTGCTTAGGGTTACAGTACTTGACAAGTCTCAAATGCTAGGATGTCAAATCAAATCACCCTGCCCAGTCACAGAAGAGAAAGGGTAGGGAGGATGTGCAAGGAGACTATAATAATAAACAAGAGCTTGCAGCTGACCCGGCCATTCTTGTTCAACTGCATAGAGGCTCAGAGGTAACCTAATGGACTGTAGGTTCAAAACAGTGTTGACCTGCAGGCTCACATCTCCACCCTTCCCAGATGGTGTGAGGAGGTAAGCAGTGTGGCTGGCTGGGGTCTGCTAATGCATCCTAATTTCCACTGCATAGCCAGGCAAAGATGTCTGCATTCTTAAATGTGTCTCGGCAAAGCAATTCCACTTTCAAGGCAGCTTCTCGGATGAGTGCCACTCCCAAAGACATAAAGAATATGAAAGATTGTTTCTAGGGTAAATCCATCACCCTGGGGCTTTATGCTGCTTGCCAAATACAATGTAAAAGCTGGGATGACTGGGTGAGGAGCCAGCTCAGCAGATGCCCACTGCTGAGAATAATACATTTAAAGGTTAAAATTAATCTACTTGGGTATAACCCTGCTGAGTCTATGGTCCAAAGAACATCTTTGAAGGTTTACATTTTACTTTTATTAGTCACATTTATGTCTTTACCAGTTGATCCAGCTTTACAATGTGTCATGACCCCGAGGGTTTCAGGAGGGCAGTGGGTTTGTAAGGGTACCCCGTGTGCTTTGTGATCAAACCTAAAAGCAAGTAGCTGCAAAAAGTGAAAAAGAAAGGGGCATCTGAATTTCATTTTCCTTACCATCAACAAAGCAAAAACAAACAAAACCCTTTTCTTTTGTTAATACCCATGTAATGCTTGTTATAAACACTGGAGACAACCAAGTAGCACGGGATTTCTTCAGTGTTTTTTTTCTAGCAACTCCTAGAGTTGCTGATAAATGTTATGTGAAAATAATGTCCATAGTTAATGCCTTGAATACAACTGGGTTAAACAATGTTATTTATTTCTCTACTACCAGACTTCTCAGGCCCTTGAATACGCAAATGTGCTATGAAATGACAAAAAACCAAAGATAGTATCATATATTTTCTAAACACATTTAGCTATGGAATCTTTTATGGAGCCTTCTCTCTTGAGGTGCATTCTGAGAACACGTTGGGGATTAATTGATGCTTAAGTTCTTAGTAAACAATCACCATTCCCAGTCCACTGATAAGGCTCTACTTTGATGCAGTGATTTCCTGTAGGCTCAATAGGATCTGAGCTTGTCGGCATCACCCCTCTGCAGGAGGGAAAGGTAAATGTACATGCACTGCTGTGTGCTGGCATCTCCAAGCTGGAGATGAAATGCCCAGTTGAAACACAGAGAGAGGTGCCCCAAGTCAGGTGACTCTCAAGCAGTCTGGGAAGATGTCCAAAGATGCCCGCCTCTATAGAGGCTCAGTGGCGGCAGACCATGATTAACCCCCAGGTGGTCTAATGTCTAATGGTTTGTGAAAAGCTCACAGGGACACAGCTCTGAGGTAGAGCGTGTATGTACAGGCCGGCTGCCTTCCCCTTCATATCCTAACTGTCACCAGTGAAAGCTAAACAGAAACCAGAAACCATTGTCTTCCTGTGAAATGAAACCTGAACGGGTGCATGAAGTCCCCAGTTAGTGTGGCTGTGTGGCTGAATGAGTGTAATTGAGAACTGATTCTGCTTTCTTCACTGGAGTCAGCATGGCTGTTCCCTGGGCATCGGCAACTGCCACACTTTGCAACACAATCTTTTATTCTCCCTGTAACTCCATGAGAAGTCAAGACTTCATTTCCCTTCACAGAGAAGGAAGTGAGGGCTGGAGACAGAGGCAGAGACAGTCAAATCTGTGACCATTGCTTGCCCTCCCTCTTTCTCCATCCAACACATATCTGTGAATCCTTACCTTGCACCACATGTTGTGTGTGTGTGTGGGGGGGGTGTCAATGGATCAGAAGTGTTCTGCTCTTAAGTAGAAGTAAGATGTTTAAGATGCAGGGCTTGGAACATTTGGATCTAAATACTAGAAGGTGCAAGCTAAAGCCAACCAGTATTCCATATACTTTGTGTAACAGGAGACTCCCATGCAAGAGGTTCTCTTTGAACAGAGGACACAAGGAATCGTAGGCAGAAAGAACGGAGTTGGTTGGGATAGGATTTCAGATCTGTAGGCTTCATGTCAAACTCTTCACATTACTGAAAAGGAAGGAGGGCGACTAGGGAGCTGAGCGCCCTAGCTATGCTCCTATCTGCTCTGCTCCCTGCCTGCTGGGTTAGCTCCAACAGGCACACTAGGGAGGACATCACATAGCTCTCCCTGTGCCCACTCAGCATAGCCTTTCCTGTAGCCTGCAGCCATCACCAGTCTTCTCACCTTTGAGAACTGCCTGAGGCCACTTTTTTTCTCTTTCTGCCAATTCAGAAGTACCTCCTTCTAGTAGACGTTCAGGTGCTTTCCACAAGCACTTGGAACATCCTCTAAACACTCGTACTCAGTTCATTCTGCTTCCCCTCAGGCTGGCTCTCCAGTCAGCGTCTGCTGAGCAGAGTTGAGGCTGTTCTACTCTCTCATGATGGCTCCTACCTGTACAGTGCCAAGAAGCTCTCTGACTTCTCTGGCTAGCACACCCGCTCAAGCCTCAGACCTGTCTCCTATGAGAACTCACCACCATGCTTTCCACCCACTGCAAAGCCTCTGGACCTAAAACCGTCAATACTCTCTCTGCACAGCCTTTTGTGGCCTCCTGGTGGGCCTATAGGTCAGTGAGTTCCAAAGCCCAAATCATTTTTCTTCACAAGAACTAATGAGTAACAAGAGCTATTTGCTACAATGAAGCTGCACCGATGAATCCAGGTTGCTGACAGCTTATTCATGTGAAGAAGCTGACAGGGAGGAGGACACAGAACTGCACTCCAGGATCGAAACCAACTCTCTTCCTAGCTCTTGAAACACTGTTTCTGCCTGGAAAAAGAAAAAGAAAAAGAAACACTGTTTCTTTCCCTCTAGCCAAATGGTGCATTTTTAGACCATGTGGTAGAAAAGTATCCTGAGTAAATGCGTAAGACCCTGTGCAACTATTTGGGTATAGCTGTAGTACATAGCAATAATGATAAGAGAAAAAGACTGTAAACCACAGTGTCCAAGAAAAGTGATGCTACATAAGTTTATCTTTATATCTTGGAGCTGCAATCGCAAAATACCATAAACTGCATGGCTTGTAAGCTCACAGAAAACTCTTTGTCACGGTTCTGAAGGCGGGAAGTACAGATACCTCAGACTTGGTATGCAGGGTGGGTCTACTCTCTTAGCCCACTCACTCTCTTTGTAGCTGTGACCTTGCATGGTCAAATAGGTGGTGCCACTAGCCCTCTGGAGTCTCTTAGTATTAGGACTCCACCTCGTGACCCAGTCTGAGGCTAACACCCTAATGACTGGGTTCCTAAGACTAGTAATTCCTAATCACAGCAAGTTAGAAATTAGCAGTTTGTTTGTTTGTTTGTTTGTTTGTTTTTAATAGGGAGGTAGCAACAGGACCTTGCTATGTAACCTAGGCCAGCCTTGAACTTATGATGTTCTTGCCTCAGTCTCCCAAGTGCTGGGATTATAAGTATGCTCTACAATGTCTGGCTGGTGCTTAGGTTTTTCATTTTTCTGTTTTTGAGTCAGTTTCTCACTCTTTATTCTGGGCTGGGTTGAAACTAACTACTATGTAGGCCAGGCTCGCCCCAAATTCACAGTAATTACTTAATCCTCAGCTTCATATATACTGGATTACAGATATGAACCACTATAGTGGAGTCATCTGGCATGATAACACTTCAGCATATGAATTTGGGAGGACATATTAAGTCCACACCAATATAGGACATCTTATATAATGAAACACCTTGCAAGACTTTAAACATGAGTATGGAGTGGCGAGCAAGACGGTTCAGAAAGTTAAGTGTGCTTGCTGCCAAGAATGACAGTGAGTTCAAGACCTGGAATCCACACAGTGAAGGAGAACCAAACTCTGACCCCTACACACGTGCACATCAACACACAAATACACACTGTAATGTGTAAGGACCTTAAAAGTCGTATTGTTGAGTTAAAGAGGTGTGTTCAGTGAAAACAGCATTCAAAGTCTGACATTCTTGTAAAGAAGATCTCCACACCTTGAAGACACAAACAATAAGCAAGGGGATTACAGATAATCTCAACATTTCTGATGTGCTCCCGTTTTAAAGGTTGTCTGCACTGAAAAGATTGGCCGGATAGTAAAAATATATAAAACCATTTCCTTTAGGGGAGGAGGTGGGAGGTGCCATTCCTCCAACCACTGTTCCTTTTCTATTCTTTAAAAATGTTTACTTCTGTTTTATGTGTGTGGGTGTTTTGCTCGCCGGTATGTCTGTGCACCATGTGTGCAGTGAGCACAGAGGAAATGACATAAAAGAGGAACACGTGCAGAAGAGGGCATCAGATCCCCTGGGACTAAATTACAGATGGCTGTGAGCTGTCATGTGGGTGCTGGGATTTGAACCTGGGTCCTCAGGAACAGCAGCCAGTACTCTTAACTACTAAGACCTCTCTACAGCCCCAATGATGTTCATTTGATTAAAGCAGAGCACATGCCCATTTAACACATAGAACCAATGGTGTGTGTGTGCGTGTGTGCGTGTGTAAAAACCATCTCATTCATAAAAACTTCAAAGACATATAGTAGTAATTTAGAACACAGGTCAAGACAAAAAATTTTAACAGAGGCAACCAACCTAGAAGGCATCACCACAAGATGGCCATTGAAAATAAAGTCTTTTTCTTTTTCCCATGCCAGGTAGTTTCCAACAGAAAAAAAAAAATCTTCAAAAATGAGAAGCAGGGCTAGGCGTAGTGGCACACACCTTTAATCCCAGCACTTGGGAGGCAGAGGCAGATGGATTTCTGAGTTTGAGGCCAGCCTGGTCTACAAAGTGAGTTCCAGGACAGCCAGGGCTATACAGAGAAACCGTGTCTCGAAAAACCTAAATAAATAAATAAATAAAATAAAATAAAATAAAAATAAAATGAGAAGCAGCTGTTGGGAAAGATAGCCCCAAAGGCTGGAAATCACACTTGGCTCCCACTCAGCCATATTACCAACTAGTTTCTTTGTCTCTAAGGTCCCTTCAGAAGCCAGGATGGAGAACCCTTCACTGGCCAGATCTATTCAAATAAGCTGATAAGTTCTATTTCTTAGTAATTCTAGAGGGACCTTCCTTGCCTGGATTTACAGTCTTACAGACCCTCTCAAACAGCACCACACACTGGAACCCATGTGCTGTTGTCTGAGTGTAGGTTCTGCTATGGAGAGTGGGGCAGGGCTTAGGGGTCTGTACTTCCAACAAACTCCTAGCTAACACTGATGCTGCAGAGCAGAGTCCATGGTCTGAGATGTCAGACCTAAGCTACAACTTCTTAGACAGAAAGGACACCTGGGTTCAGCTCATCAATGTTGAGGTTAAACAAACAAACAAAAACCAAAAACCAAACCAAACCAAACCAAACAAAACAAAAACCTGGGACACTGTCACTATCTAGGAGAGCACTGCTCAGCTTTTGAGAGACTCTTATCATCTCAGGACACTAGTGATCAATTAATAAGGGATCTAAACAGAGCCTGTAAGAGCAGGGATGATTTAATACTCCTATCAAAATCAGCCATTTGACACAGTGACTAGGAGACTGGCTTCAACACCTGAGCTGCCTTATAGAACACTTGCACAGATAACCAGAATCACCATTAGGTACTCAGAAAAGGTAGGCAGTACCAAAGAGTCTATTCAGAAACAGAATGGGAAAGATATTCCTAAGGCACGCCCAAACAGTAATTATTGATTTGCTTCCATGTAAACTGGCAATGGGAGGAAATGTGAGGGTGGAGAACAGGTAGAAGTCCCACTCAGAAAGAAGCAACTTGGAAAGGGCCATGGGCAATGAACAAAAGGTGGAGAGAGCAGAGGGAGGACAATGAAATGGTGTGAAGGGCCCAGGCCACGCCGCTGCAGCTGAAAGCCTGTCCCCAGGGGCCCTGAACAATGGCAGCAGGCTCTGTGTTTGCGCACACCCCACTTGATACTGTCTGGACCCAGAGGGGTGTTAATGAGGCTCGGTGGAGAGGCACACTCCATTTTTCATCACTGACACTCAGACGGGTAGTCCTCAGCCCAGGACCCAGGCCAGTCAATCAGATACCAGTTCTCTGTGTATAAAACACCTTCCACTCTCAATCAACAAGGGAGGCAGGTGCTGGAGATCTGGTCACGGTCAGTTGGACAATCTGATAAAGCCTTCCTGGGGTCATAGTGGACCAAGAATAGACCCGGCATAATTAGACCAGGAGGAGGGGGGTTGTCAGGCAATCCAGGCGGAAATAACAGGGCCTCTGCCAATCAAAGAGAAACCCAACTGAGGAGGAGGTTGGGGAGGGGAGTGTCTGCTGTATGAGTGGACAGTGGGGGCGGGGAGCTTTCCCAGAGGCTGGCTGGTGACTCTAGCAGGACTGAGTAGCTCATTATGCGAGATCCTGAGCTGGGCGTCACTATCGATCACTATCTGGGGACTCTGGGGATTCATCATTATGCAGTAGGACCCAGTGTGTGCTTTGCTTCTGTGACAGTGCAACATGGCCATGCATCCTTGCTGGCAGGAATGCAAGGTGGCTCTTCCTTTCCCCGGTTTCCATTATCTTGCAGGCTTTTTACTAGTGAAGATGCAGGAATGGGCAGTCATTATGAAAAGACCACACCAGGCTCTGAGCTTACACAGCTATTCTGCACATTTTTGTCACAGGGAAGTTGGTGACAATTGATAGATAAAGGCTTACTGTCTTGCCCTTTGATGCTGTCACACGTGCACAAAATGCCAGACTTGCAGGGATTCCTCCCTTTCTTCCAGGGATTCCTCCCTTTCTTTCAGAGAGCTCGGCGGAGTTCTCTGCTTTATCTTGGCACAGGGCTAGACTTTATCTCATGGGTCCTGTACCTCTTGTTGCTTGGCTGGGTCCTAAGCTCCAGCACTGGGTGGCATCTAGGCTCCTCTTATGCTATTGTTTCTTCTTTTGCTAAGCTAAAAGTTATCTCCCTGCAGTTTGATTTTGTACTTGGGTCCACGGGTAGCTTCTGTACCTACCCTCCATGCTCCTTGGAGCAAATCAACACACCTTTCAAATAAATTCAACATCACAATCTACTGCACTGAAGGTTTCTTGGGAGAAAAATAAAGATTTATGCTGCACACTTAAAATATTATCAGGGCCTCACCCTGCTTCACACACACATGCTCCTTCCAGGGCCCGCTTCTAGACCCTCTCTGCCTGTTCTTGGTTCTCCCCATCCCTCACCATTTGGACACTATTTATCCCTTTCTACTCACTTCCAGCAAAACAAAAGCCTCTTACCTATTATAACCAGCATGTCCCCTTGGAGGTCAAAAACTATATTCATAGATGTTATTCTGAGAGAAAGCTTAAATGTAGCTTAATTTCATTTATATGATGTTTCCAAAAGGCAGATCTATCATGATGGAGATAGATTCATGATTGCCAGGGGTTGGCAAGAGCATGACTAGAAAGCTTAGAGGGAGCTTTTTGGATGATGATGGCATTGATCTGTCTTCTGATAAGTGTGGTGTGTATTCATCCACTTTTAACAAAGGGCAATTTCTAAAAATGTATGCAGCAATACATGGAGGTGAGGAGATTTGTTAACTAGCAATGATCAACTGATCCTCGTCAACCAGTGGAGTTCTTTCCTAAAATTTTCTGGAGAAAGCTTTCTATACAATCTACACAGCTTCTCCTTACAAGCCAGAGCTTCAAAGCTCTACCTGACATTGAGATCCTTTCCATTGCTTACAATATGAACGGACTCACAAATCTGCCCCATGAAGTCTCTTACAACTGCCTGAACTTTCTAGGGCCCACCATGTGAGTATCAGGTTATCTCCCTCACCTCTCTTCAAACCATTTTCTCCCTCCCTCTCTTTTAGCCTTCTTCCCTTCCTCAAACACACTAGCTGGCTCCACCTGTAATCTTCCTCCTTCCATGTTGGCATGGCTGCTTCCTCTACTTACGCAGCTCTTGGCTCAAACGTCCCTTCCTTAGAGAGAGGTCTTTATACATCATTTCTAGCTTCCATGTTTCCTTCCCTTTTATGAAACATCTTGCTATCCTTTATTTGTCCCCGATTTCCCTAGAAGAGAAGACAAATGTGCATTCTACAGAGGGACTCCTTGTTCATTAGTATATCTCTATCACCTAAAATACGTCCTGCAGAAGTGCTCAAAATAGAATGAGTAAGCCATAAAGAAGACAGAGCTTGAACAAAATGAAGAAACAATGGAGTCAAGGGTGGTGTATGGAACTCCAGGTCCATTAGAAGTCTTTTACTAACTTCCAAAAACTTTACCTGCAAACATTTCAATTCATTTTTCCTAACATTGTATTACTACGATTTTCAAACAAATGACAAAATTTATTTTATCATGTCTAGTCGTCATCTAGACTAGAGTCACTTTCATTTTGGTATTGTTTTATTATCTATTTTTCAGCCTCTCCACCAGTTATCAACTCAAATACCTGAAGATACCCCTTTACTTAAGGAGAATAAGTCAGAGATAGGGACACTCTTCAAGATTTTCTTCAGTGCAAGTATAATAGAAGATTTGCAATAGTGGTGTTCCTCCCATGTTTTCTGAATATGTTAAGTCAGGCCTGAAAACACTGCATCAGATGGACAGAGCCCAGTCAGTGTGCCGCTCTTCCAGTGCCTCATTAGTCTTCATAGTCATGTTTTCAGCAAGGGGGAGGAGATGGTTGGGGCACTCATAAGCCCACAGGGAGATGACAATGAAGAATGACCCTCTGCCACATTTCTAAAGCCCCTCCCAATTACAGGCAGGCTTCTGTGTGGTGGCAGAAACCACTCCATAGTGCAGGAGTTGGGGAGACGGGTTATAACAAAGCAGAAGAGTTTTCCTGGCCCATTTTAACATTTAAATCCAAAGAGCTTCTAGGTGGTGCTTAGAGTTGACTATAGACCCCACTATTTCCAGTGTACACTAATCCCAATTATTTGACACGGAACAGCTTCCTCAGAATAGACTGAGATAAATGGCCCATCCCTGAAGACAGTCCCCAACTGCAGGGAATTAATCCTATGAACTACACACTGGTTGCTGATTCTGTATCCCAGATGATCTCTCTGCCATGAACATCTCGGAATATCCCTTCCTTGTTAGACAAGCTAACACTAAATATATCTAAAAAGGACCATCAAATGAGCAGCTGGATGTTGATATTTGTTTTTGTCTTTGTAAAGTCAGAGGGAAAAAAGGAAATTAGAAAAAAAATTACTGAGGTGATACAAATTCCTCATTATCAAAACAAGAAGAGTTTATTAATCCCAAATGGAGCCATGATACAAGTAATTAAAAAGTACCAGGTCTTAATCCAGTAAGCAAACAAAATACTTATCAACCTAATCTTCTGCTACAACCTATCTTATTGTTCCTTCCAAGAGTTCCAATATCTATCAGCCTTTTATAAAATGAAACAGGGGAGAAAGGCCATTTTACTACCAAAAAAGAAAAAAAAAAAGGCACACAGGACAAGGTGTGTCTGTATTTTAAAGGTGTGTGCTATACAGGGAAGGAAGGAATCAGGACACTCGCCTAAAATGTGCTTAATGTGGCAGGTGGACCAACGCAGGCTGAAGGTGCTTATGAAGGCCAGGTGTAGAAAGAACTCAGAACTGCCCCTGCTCTCCTGCCCCAAGCTGCAAACACTCCCATGAGGAGGCTACCTCTCTGGCACCTGTAAGAAAAAGCAATTCTTGCCACCAGGGACTGTGAGTTGGTGTGCAATGGGGCCATATAAATAAACCAACCCTTCTAACATAGCCCCCACCTCCTTCCCCCAGCTTCATGTCCTTCCATTCTCTTCCTTTCCTACAACTGTCTGCTCCTCACCTGGATCAGAGGGCTCACCATTTCTACCCAAGTTTGATTGTTCCTCGTCCAAATGGTATAGAAGCTTTATACTTTGCTTTTGAGTTTTCATTCCATTATGAAGGTCCCCATGGTCACATAAAAACATTTAAATGATTTTTCTTGTCTGTCTTGTGTCAATTTCCTAGAACCAAGCAAAGATTAAGAACTAAGGGCGTGGGTGACCTTCACCCTTCTCGGCTAACTCAGGTGGTCTTTGACTTACAACAGCTCATTTACCTGTTCTTGGAGTTCAAAATAGAGCAAAGCAATACATATTCACAGATATCGCTTTTGTGTTCCCCAGCCCCAGGCTAGCTGTCTTATGATACTATACATATCAGGTATACATAGCTCCCCAGCCAGCCATGCAACCACAAAGCTGAACAACGGAGACACTTTAGTGCACTATGCTAAACCAGGATTATCAGTGGATTAGGTGTAACCCTCATATTTGTTAATTTATTATATTTCAACTTAAACTGTTTTTGTGTCATCATAGGTCAAAATTATCAATATAAGGTTTTATAGGATATTCAATGAACTATCACAGCAAACCACCAGGATGGCTACTATAAACAAACAAAAGAGAAACTAAAATGTTGAAAGGGATGTGGGAACACTGGTGACTTCCTGGGACTGGAAACAACTGCCTGAGAAACAGAATGGCAAATCCTTAAAACATTCAAAATATAAACACTATAGGACTTAGCAACCCCACTTCTGGGTACATATCCAAAACTTGAAAGCACAGGTATTGGATACACGTGTATAGGATTAATTGCCATAGCCAAGAGGTAGAAGTAATACAAATGCTCATAAATGCAAGCACAGTAGAATGGTCTGCACACTCAGTGCAACACGGCTCGACTTCGGAAAGGAAGGAACGCTTGTCATATGCTACAACATACCTTGCGTAGTTTTAATCCCAGCACTCGGGAGGCAGAGGCAGGCAGTTTTCTGAGCTCGAGGCCAGCCTGGTCTACAGAGTGAGTTCCAGGGCTATACAGAGAAACCCTGTCTCGAAAAAAACAAACAAACAAACAAACAAAACAAATACAAACAAGCAAAAAACCAACATAATAATGAACCTTGAGGTCATTTATGCCAAGCAACATCAGCCAGGCATAGAAGACAGGTTCTACATGAGTCCACTTCTATTAGGTGTCTAAAGTAGTAAAACACACAGTATCAAAGAGCAGAGCCATGGCTATCAGGACAAGGAGAAGGGGGTCATTATGCATTAATAGTCAGAGGTTCAGATCTGTAAGGTGAAGTTCTGGATAGCTGCTTCACTACAGTGGAGGGATGCTGAGCACAACTGAGGTTCCTCCTTGACTGGTCCACACTGCTAAATTTTAGGTCATGCTTATTTTTTAATTATTACAATCTTAAAAATTTATTTTAGAGATAGGAAGGTCAAATACTGCTAAAATTTGGGTGCTGCTCTGGTAGTAGGCTCATATTTTCTCTCCCATTGTTGTTTTGATGTTTTATAGTGAGAATATTATCACAAAAATCAATAGAGACATAAGGAAGTCATGTTTAATATAGCCCTAAAGATAGGATTAGACTCATACATTTACACCAATTGTCAAGGCAAGATTCTAGTCTCTGCTTGAGGAAGCAGGTTATAAAAGGTACCATCAAAGATATCTGGGCTAAAGTGTTGGCTATTAAATTTACTTGCATTTTAGAAAGGGTGAGAGCAAGAGAGTACCAAGCACATTCAGTAGAACAGTGGAAGTGGAAGACAGATTACTGAACTCAAATCTCTAGTCAGCGGCCGAGTGTCTGTCTAGCATGCACACAGTTCTGGCTTCCATCCCTGCATGACCAGAAAACAAATCTTCCATCTCACCCAAACACTGAACGTTATTCTTAAAGTTTATTTTATGTATGTGGGTGTTTTGTCTTCATGTATGGATGCACCTCACATGCATATAGGGCCAGAAGACAGTGTCTGATCCCCTGGAAGTAGAACTAGAGTTACAGACTGTGAGCACTGGACATAGAATCTGAATCCCCTGGAAGAGCAGCTAGTGCTCTCAGTCAATGAGCCACCTCTCCAGTATAAGTATTCTAACAATTCCATTCTGGCCTTTATTTAGTTCTAACTTCAAAAGTGCTTCTAAGTGTGCTATTATCCCAAGAGACTCCTGCATACCCCTGCACTTCTGGAATCAGAATGGGGCTTATAGTCTGTGATTATACTAAATGAAGACCTTATTCTTTCAAAGTTATTTTAAATTTATTGTTTTTGTAAAAGCACTTACATGAAATTACTGAAGAAATATGACTCTGTACAGTGCTGGAAACTTAGAAGTATTTAGATTAACATCTGCATGTTTTGAATAGTAATAAAGATGTAACAAGTCCACAAGTTTAGGGATGATATTACTAAGAACAAGAATGGAGTTTAAAAAACATTAAAGGTAAGTATTAAGAAAAACATAGTGACACTTAAACTCCAGTCAGCAAATGCTTGAAGAGAGGAAGACAATGAGTGAGGACATGTGTCCTTCTAGACTGGGACTGGATCCCCACTCAAGAGGTGACCCTTCCTCTCACAATTCCATGAATAATTTGCATTTTCAAGATGGCAGCTGGAGCTATCGTTTCCCTTGCCACAGAGCAGTGAAGGCAAATATGTCTGCTGCCAAGATGACATCTAATTCCTTCAGTCTATGCCAGTTCACTTTACTTCAGGAAAAGACTTTTTAAAATTTAAAAATGGGATTCTTCTATCTGATAGGGAAGAAGTAAAACCTGGGAGATAGTATAAAAAAAAATCTCATCAGCCTCATTGGCAAATATGACAATTGTCTTCATACATCAAGGGCAGGTGGACTTTAGGAACAACTTTGGATGAAGAAATATGGAACAATAGAAGTATGTGCTGGGGAGGGCAGAATAATGTGACTTAAACACAGACAGATAAGTGTCTCTGGGAATTCCTCAGCCAGGACTAATAGCTAAAATTACCATCTTAAACTATTTCCCATGTTCACTCTCTGAAGTACTATAAATGGAAACTGTTATAAATTTTTTTTCCCAATAAAGTGTTCACATTCTTTTTTCTAAGACACAAGAGACTAACAGTCATTTAAGACCAACTGAGGGAAAAAAATAGCATTTACAGCCACTGTGCAAATCCTGAAAAAGTCCTTTTGCTGAGTGGAAATGCAGTCAGTGGTTCCCAAGCTTCCCTGGCTCTAAGTGTTATGAGAGACTGGAGTCTAGTCATTATGTGTGCATATCAATGAGCTTTAGATCTGAGGCAATGCCACAGCCATCCCCAAGGAAACATGGTAAGTGTTTGTAACAGCCTAAGAACTTTGGGGATTAGAGGACAATGGGATCTTCTTCTAATTGGTTCAGGATCAGCTTTGATGTCTTCATCCCATGTGGACCAGCTCTGCATCCTGGCCAGCCTCCCTCATACTGGGGTAAACATGTTCCCAGCCTGGAGGCCCTCTGTCAGTAGAGCACCTACATGGTCAGCCAGGACAGCTCAAATCTGGAATTTCACACAGTTGGGCAGAGACTGGGCTATGTGTGGCTTGGTCCTTCTGGGACTTGATCGCATTTGTATGGTTTGTTGTTGTTGTTCTTGTTGTTTTAAGTATTTTTATTATTAACACAAAGGGGCTGCTTTTGGTTGAGCCAAACAGTCCCAAAAGCAAAGTCTGAGTTTATGGTTAATAGAGTTTTTGCTTGTTCAAAGCTTGTACAATAGCCTACACTAATGACACAAAAGTGCCATTTAAATGAGTATACAAGGAGTCAGAACTCAATTGATTTGCATGTCTAAAACATACCCATATACTAATTTGGCCCAGCCCTAGGCTGACCCAATATACTTTCTGGACCTATTGATCAAACCTAAAGAGATACATATTTCATTCTGCTCTTGACCTTGGCCTGAGTCTGCTGCATCCCGGGCTACATTCCTTCCCTCTTTCTGTAACTCCTCCCTCATTAACAAAGGAAGGAAAAGAAGCCACAGTGCTGTTAGTAGGATTGAGAATCATTTAGCATGGACTCACTTGGAAACTGGAACAGCTTTAGAGCTATACATTTTGTAGCACAAAGATAATCTTTTTTTTTTTCCTCCTTTGCAAATTGGTTAAACATCCAAACAGCCCTTGGAAACTTTGAGTTAAAGTCTATGAAGACATTACCCCATCACCCCACACCCAGGACCTCTGGTCTCTACTCTGGGCAGAAGTCAGTCATCTTGCCTTTGCTCACTAGCCTGTCTAATCAACAAGCCCTTAAAGAGTACACACACACACACACACACACACACACACAGAGAGAGAGAGAGAGAGAGAGAGAGAGAGAGAGAGAGAGAGAGAGAGAATCCATGTGCCCCATAAAGTAGTTGTTGTTAGTAGGGGGAAAATGAGCAAGGAAGAAATACAAGGAAAGAGAACAGGTTTGGAGGTGGAGGTGGTGGTAAAGGTGCTCCTGTACTAAGAGGAAGTGGCTGCCATGGGTCTGATGGGAAGTTACAGTAAGAGTGCATCCCTAGGAAAGCAGAGGTCAGATCACAAAGGGTTGGAACTTTATGCTAAGTGAGACAGGAATTCTTTGGCTAGGGGAGTATGGTAGAACTTACAGCCCAAAGCAAAACAAAAAGCACCTGGTTCCAGCATCCAGCGAACCACAGAGCTGGAGCAGGGATATACAGGTTAGGCAGCAGCAGAGGAGCAAGGACGACAGGGAGTGCCTTAGACCGGAAAGCAGCAGGGGAGACAGTGGAGTTTCTGAGGACAGGGTCTCCTGGCAGGCTTAGATCAGGTGTGGGTGGAGGAGAGAAGGGTGAGGGCAAGGGCTAGGTGTGTGGCAGGGTAGGTTGAATGTGCTGTTTACAGACATGGGGACAGACATGGGGACATAGGGAAGACACTGAGAAGAGCAGGGAAACAATCCCAGCATGTGAGCCTTGGGCCTGTGAACTGAGTCCCAGAAATGAGAAAAATCACCCTGGGCTGGACCTAGGCAAAGAGGAGGCCCCTCAGGGAGTCAACCTGCCTGGAGGGGTCTCCAACCCCTAGGAGAGAAGGAAGAACTTACAAAGAGGACTGAGAGGGAGGAGACACCTCACAAAGTTCAGATAGGCATGGGCAGGCGTGGACCCACATGCAGCGGGAGAAGCAGGGCAGGGGCGTAAGACTGATACTTGGGACTTTGTAGGAAGGACACACAGAAATTCCTTGTCCTTTTTCTATTTTTGCAACTTCCTCTTCATTTGAAATTATGTAAAACTAAATGTCAAAAGAAAAAGAAATACTGTTTGTTTGTTGGGGTTTTTTTTTGGGGGGGGGGCAGTCAAGTAAAATGAACCGAGAAAGGACTAGAATTGGATAGCACAGAATTTGCTGACGCAGGCTGAACATCCTAAATCCCAAAACAGAAACCTGAGAACTCCCAAAATCCAAGTTTGAGTGTCAACATGTAAAATCCCACATGTGGTGTCATGAGACAGATGGCAGTCAACGTGCAGACTTGAGAAATGTGTTCAGAAATGCCTTCAGGCTACAAGTCTAAGAGACATAAATGGGTTTCATACTTAGGCTCGGATCCTATCCTTTCTATTGCTGTGAAGAGATACCATATCCATGGCAATTCTTATAAGGGAAAGCATTTAATTAGGGCTGGCTTACAGTGTAGAGGTTTAGTTCACTATCATCACGGAAGGAAACATGGTGGCACACGGCAGACGTGGTGCTGGAGAAGATGATAGTTCTACACCTTATTCATAGGCGGTAGGAAGAGACTGAGACACTCATCCTCCAACAAAGCCACACCTACTCCAGCAAGGCCACCTCCTAATAGTGTCATTCTCTATGAGCCTGTGAGGGCCATTTTCTTTCAAACCACCACAGATCCCATCTCTAAGATATGTTCTTATGAATATACAAAATATTCCAAAATTTGCAAGGAATCTGCATACTTCTGATCCCAAGCATCTCAGACAAGAAAGAAACCTTGTCAGCCTGCACCTCCACAAGGGTGATGTTAGTGTACTATTGAGGGCAGGACCTCAACAATTAGATTTAGCTATGAAGGGAAGTGAGACGACGAGGCCACTAACTGCTGAGCATGCTTCCCCTGGGCTTCCCTATGAGCTGGCACACCGAGATGTGAGGGCAGGGTGGGCATGAGGTGGATCAGGAAGAATGTCAGATGTAAGCAGCACAGTTGGAGATGAGAGGAGAAGAGGGACAGTGACCTTCCACAGGTTAAGGGGGAGTCCCACCAGTGAGACTGACCACAGAGAGGGGTTGAAACAGGTGCTCCTCTGGAGGGATGGCAGAACACAGGAAGTGGTGCAAGGTCTTTCAATTCACTAAAGGAAACCCAAGGAGATATCCTCCTGATGACTTTTTCCTCTGTGATGTATAAAACAGGTCAGAAGTTGAGAACAAAGGGCAGAATAGGTGGTTAAGGCTTCAGAAAGAGGAGGAAGTGAAGAAAAACAAGCAGAATTGTTGGGCAAAACAGAAAGTTCTGTCAAGGAATGTGGCAATGTGTGATTGAGTGAGGCTGAGATCTCTTAAGTGAGAAGCAAGAAGGAAATGAGGAGGGCTTCTTGGCTGGTGGATGTTACATTTGAATGGCAAAACCCTTAAAAGTGTCAGGACCAAAAGAAGTGAGCTGGAGAGCTGTGGGGTGGTGGTTAGGAGGAGGGGAGCTTTAGGCTGTTCTACAGATAGTCACGACACAGTCCAGGGAAGACATGAGAGCAGGGAACCAATGTCAGCCACAGGCCAAGGTGCCAAGAAGCTCGGGAATACTATGGATCCTGATGTTGAATAACAAGGGAGGAGTTGTGATGGTAGGACAGACAAGGAAGGGGGACCAATATCTTCATGAAAAGATGCAAGGGTTGGAAACTAAAATCTGTGCGTGACTAGAACAAGGAAGGACGGCAGGTGGCACAATATGAAGCACTGTCTGCTTCAAAGGAAATGCTTATATCCAAAAATAGTAAAATAGAGAAGGGTGAGGAAATGGAAATAAGGAGTGTCCTGACTCTACCCGAGCCTAGAGAGATAGCACTTGAGAATGCCTTAGAACACCAATACCCTACAGAGAAAACAGGGAGGTTTCAGGTATGGTAAAATGAAGTAAATAAAAACAAAAGGGCCAATTCAAAGACTCTAAAGAACTAAGCATCATTACCCACCAAGTCCTTGCCATCAATAGTTACCAGACTTCCTCACATACTAGAGATGAGCACAGGGCCTTGTACACTACCACACACATCCACTAACACATATGGACAGACATCCACAGTCTGTAAACCATCTTCAAAACACACTTCACTCAGGAATGTGGGTTTCATCTTGGTCCTTCATGCACACATTCATTTTACATCCCTGCTTCCTGGCTCCTGCCTGGAGCATGGCTGTTTGTTCCATGAGTTTATGAATCAATTCTGCTTTTCCTCACAGGTCCCTAGCCTCACTTTAGCCATTGTAACTGAGGCTTGTTCTTTCCAGTATCTTCAATTATGTGTCTTCGAGTGGTTAGAGCTTGAAGCATGGCAACCAAACCCCAGCTAACATTTTCTCAAGTGCTTTAGAGTATCAGAATGAACGCATACAATGCGAGGCGGTCTTCACGGTGCGAGCGAATGGACAATATATCTGTTTTCATGGCATCCCTTACACTCTATGCTATGTTCTACACTGTTTTATCAATCTTCAGGTGTTGCATGTAGGACAGTATTGAGAGGGTGGTCTTGAGGTGACTAGTACACAAGGTGGTTAAGAGGCCTCCCATTCGCCTTCTGTCCTATGAAGACAACTGAATCTGTGGCACCTTAAATCTTGAATGCCTTAGCTTCCTAACTGAAAAATCAATCTGTTTGTCGTAAATGATCCAGTTTCCAGTGTTCTAATACAGCAGTAGCAACCGACTAAGACAGTGATTACACTCATTGCTCAACATTACACACGGTGAGCATAAAACAGAACCAGAACCCAGGGCCACTGGCTCCAATCTCTCCAGAACATTCCATACCACAAAATGTATGCCCACAAGTCATTACAAACCACCACCCAAACTCAGTCACAGATATAACACTCATTATAAAAAGTCACTCCTGAATTTTTACCTTTAAATTAGCATAAGAATTACAGAAAGGAAATTGGGTATGTGTTGTGGGATGGGGGGGGGGATCATTTATTTTCTATTTTTCTAAACCAATTATTTTTAAAAGTCATTTGTTTACCCTTCTTCTCATTTGGGGGAAGCTAAAAGGGGCCGTGTCTGGCTTGGAAAAACAGCAAAGCAAACAAGGTTAGTCCTTCCTATGTGCAACTGCATGAATGCTTAAATTAATAAAGATCCCTGTTTTAATTTTGTCCTTGGTACTTCCTTGGCCTCTTTCAAAATTCTGGTTCTTGAATGCTTGAGTGATTGAAGAGACAGCTTAAGGTTTCATAGGAGCTTTTCAGGGACTTCTGCATTAATCCTCTGCTTTATGCAATGTAGAAAACATTAAGCAAGAGTGTCTGAAGTTAAAATATGTACTTAATTCCCACTACAGGGGATGGATCTTTCTAACAGATGTTTTTCTGGAATGGCTGTTGACTGTAAAATAGGAAGGACTAAAAGAACCAAAGTCAAAGTCCTAAAAAGAGAGAGAGAGAGAGAGAGAGAGAGAGAGAGAGAGAGAGAGAGAGAGAGAAAAGGCTGGATTGGGCAGGGGTTAGGCTGGAGGTTGGAATGACATAACAATTAAATTTCCAGACTGTTGCTTATGAAAAATAAGCTGTCTTCGGATGGTTTCTTGGATACAGATATGCATGGTGGTCATGGACCAGAGAAAATGAACCTAAATTGATGTTTTGTTTTTTTTAAAAAAAATCATTTAAACAAGACATTTCTCTGATGTTCAAGCCAAGACCTCCAAGGGTATCCAATTGCCTTGTTTGGAGGGTCTGCTTCAGGACTCCTGCAGTACGCTTACTTCTCATGGGCAACAGTGAAGGCAGTTGTTAGGCAAGCCAGTGGAGGCTGTAGCTTTGCAGGCCGGTTCAGCCCATCTTGCAACATCTGAGACAGGCCACCCTACCACCCCCAATGAGCATTTTAACCCAGCAAATGAATTCTGTAGGATACCTTTTAAGGAAATGGACCTTGCCATGTGTGAACCAGCTTTCCTTTTTCTAGCTTCAAACTGACAAGAATTATTCTCAGAGCCCTCATATGAAAGGACATTTGAAGCTTGTTCATCTGGGGTTCCCATTCTGCATTGCCCTTGCACTTGAAATACAAAAGATACAAACCCTGGAGAGGTAGATGTTGTGAGAGACAACCTGGGGGAAATGGGGTTCATCCTGGCTTTGAGAATGGCCATCAGATATGCACCCTCTTTATGCTCCAGTTCTGTACCTGTGTAACAGGAATTCTGTTGGCTCCCTACCTCGTGGAGCCACCATGAAGAATAAAATAAGGCAGGTGGCATGGCTGATGACACATGATCAGAGCTCTGCACACGATAGAGTCAGGGTGAAGGGCAGGAATATCTCAAGGTAAAGAACGCATCTCGTATGGTTCTTAAAATAACACTGCTTTCTTTTGGAGGAGCTATTTTACAGCCTGCTGCATGCACGCTGCCATGCCAGCTCAGCATGAATACCCTCCATTAAGAATCATGTCACACTCTTCCTTTGCAAGTCGTGAAAACCCAAATCAGACTGCATTCATTCTTGGATAGTGGGAGACACACTGAAGGCCTTTCAATTTCCAAAGCCATGATCAGAATGAAATGTCCTCACACCAGGCTCTTCACATTTTAGAATTCAATTATGAAACCCTACCATTTAGCTTGTTAGGCTGGCTGCTCCACCCCAGAAAGAATGACAAAAGATAATTTTTACAGCCAAGTCATGAGTTCCAGTGCTATAATAAATCACTGGTTATCGGATGAAGTAGAATTCATTAATACAAACGAGAAGCCTGAAAGGCACCCATTACTGTGCTATTAATTTGTTTGACGATCTACAGCATGGCAAGAGCTAAAATAGGCTGGGCAAGACAGTATCTCATACAGAAGAATAATCTGGTTTCATTAATTTTTGTCCTGGGCTTGCCAAGTGTAATTGGGCATAATAAGAACTCATACATCTCCTTGTAGCTTTCTCATCTTCTTTGCTTATGGAAAAAAATTGGGGTGGGGTGAATGGGGGTGAGCTAACAGTCTTGATACTCAATAAAGACAACCAGTGAGAGGAGCTTTAGTAGGCTGGGGGATGTAGCTCTGCGTCAAAGCACTTGCCTGACAGGAGCAAGGCCCTGGGTTTGATCCCCAACACCATAAAAAAGAAACAGAAAATTGAAGAGGTTCTAAGCTGGGGCAGCCTGTTAAGTGCAGTGACTACCTCCACCTTTTTTATCTTCCTTCCTTTGTTCTGTCTCTTGTATGATTGTTTTAAGGAGTGCGAGTCAGAAACTCCATTCTAGTTGGGTGAACTTGAAATATCCACTCATGCAATTTACTGGGACACGGAGTGGGAGACTTCAGTTAACCCTTGTGCCCTTGCCAGTAAAGGGGTACAGGGAGGAGGAGACTAGAAACTAGTGTTTCTGGGTTCTCAAACCTTTCCAAAGCTGGTACTGAAAACAGACTCCCATCCCTGAAAGGCTCTGACACGACTGCTTCTTCCCTGGGAAGCAGAGAGTAGCCTGTGTGCCCCTCTACAGACCTCTTCTTCCTGGCACTCAGTGCTGCTCAAAGGGCACTCCTGTGACAAAGGATGGGAGCAGGAACAAACTATGTCTTCAGAAACTGTGATTATAGGCAAAGGTTTGGGAATCAGAACTGGATTTTCCAAGTGGTCACTTGACTATATCAACATCAAAAAACCAAACAATCAAAAAACCTAACCAGTGAATGTGTAAATTCCTTTCTTAACAAAGGCAATGTAAACAATGGGGATAAACAAGCTGGTGCAATTGCATTTACTAGCATATGTTTTTATAGAGCCAAACTATATACATGTGTGTGTAGGTACACGTATGTGTGTGTATAACGTGTGTGTGTGTGTGTGTGTGTGTGTGTGTGTATTCATTTTCTGTGCCATTTTGTCCCCTTCAAAAATAGCTTTTAATAGGATTTATGATTTATCTAAGTCTTCTCAGATGATATGGAGACAGGATTTTATTCTTTCCCTGGCTTCTTTACTAAAATTAAACTCTTGCCTGCCTATCTGAAACCCAGAATTAGCAGGTGCAGATCCATCGAGGAATACTTTCTTTAGGAAACCTGAGAGCAGGCATTCCTGCTGTGAAGGACTCTGGCATGGGAAGGCTCACTCATCCCTAGGCTAAGAAGCCAGAAGGGTTCAGATCACAGGCAGAAAGGCAGCCAAGAGTTGGCCTGAGCCTGCTGTTTCTCTTGGCAATTTGAGTTGGCTGTTGAGCTTGGGGCCCTTGAGTGATTCTGAGTTTAGGGAAATATATCAGAACAGCAGAAAAAGCATGATGTCCCTGTGACCAGCTGATGCATGGAGCCTACATCCTTAGAGCCATGGCCTCCTCACTCTTGTGAGGAATTAAACTCTGGTGACATGCCCAAAGGTTCAGTCAGGAAGACAGCTGGGACATTCCTGTTTTATGGTATAGGTTACTCAGGTTCTGGTCCTAAATAGCAGCCATATCTGTATCTCACTTATTTGCGCCTCTCTGGCAGGGCAGAGTTAAGATTAGCCCCTGATAAGACATCTCAAATCAACTTCCTGGCCCTGGTAGATTTATTCCTGGTGTGTTTCATTTTCTACATTCCTGTCAACTCCAGCAGAAGCCAAAGGGCACTTTCTTAGGTTGAAACCATTAGCATTTCTTCTCTCCTTGGTGCTATTTATAGAACTAAGGCAAATGGCCATGGTGATCTTACCTCATTGGTCAGGACAGAGAGCCACAGGAAGGCCCAGAAACCCTCCCTTCCAAGGAGCAGCAGCCCCCAACTAGCCAGCCAACCATTAACTGCTGCTCTAGGCAACCCCATCACAGAGCTCACAATGTTTTCTAATTCCATCCTACTTTTATTAATCAGTCAAGCATGTTCTACTTTACACTCTGGTATTAACGTTAGAAACAGCTTCCTCACATCCAAAGTGACCTTAATCAATTGCAAAGAATACATGAGTGGCACCATGTGGAAGCTTCCAGCCCAGAGGAAATGCATTTGTGTTTAACTGTGAACTCTAATGCATGCTCTACTCTTCACTGTAGTGGAGCAGTTTAGCTGCATCTAACCTGGGTGGATAAAGCAGTACCAACATTCACATGAAACTAGGTGCAAGCACTACAGAGGGCACACTGGTGATTGACGACACCGACACCGAGAGGTCAAGGCACCTGTCTGTGGACAGAGGCAGAAGTGACGGATCAGGAGTTGAGCCCAGGCAATCCAGATGCAAAGGGCTCTTAAATACCACCCAGCCTGAGAGCCGCAGTGCAGGGATTTCAGCCAGCATGCCCCGCAAAGGTAGAAGGTCCCAAATGGTAGGGAGGGAATGTGGCTCTGCTTTGCTCGGCCAGCCTCAGTGCTCAGGACCTTTAAGAGGATTCCAGAAGGCATTCTGGCCAGGTGCAATTTCTGCCACAAATGCTGACCCCAGGCCTCGCACTTGAGTCATATACTCTTGGAGAGGCATCTGGAACAGTGTCAGTTTAGAAGAGTATATGATTCAGACAACAGCCTTCCATCTCAGTGTGTGCAGCTCAGGATGGGGAAGAGTGGCCCGCAGGTGCACTTGAGTTGAAGAGGCCCTCGAATCCTCTGGCAGGAAATCAAAACACTAAGCTGGGTCTCTATATTGCATATGCCAGCACAGGCCCAAGAGACTGTGGTGCATGGACCACGTGGTAACTCTGGCAATGTCTTCCCGAGTGTGCACATCGTGAAGTCTTTACCAGACAGGCATGCTTCTACACGTACAAACAATCACACTACATCTTTTCCTCCTGACAGGAAGCTCCTGCAGTTGGAAACAGTCCATGTTCGTGAAAATACCAGTAGGATGGCAGTGACTCCATAAGGAACTCTTTCCTGCGAACAAAACTCCAGTCTACGGAGCAGTTATTCAAGTCTTGCCTTTCTGACAGAAAATAATCTTTCACTTGGTAAAAGTCATGCACTGGTGGCTCAGGCCTTGACTAGAAACATGTGAAATAAGGATAGAAAACAAAAGACAATGGATCCATGTGTCTGTCGTATACCATCTCCAGAGCCAGAGGAGAGAGGACAGAGGTGTACTCACCCCCTTACATCTTTTCTTTTGAAACTACTTGGACTGAGCCAGGTGTGGTGGCTGGCACCCGTAACTGGAGGGTCAAGGCAAGAGGATGGGGAATCTGAGGTCAGCCTTAGGCAACACAAGACCCTGCCTCAGAAACAAACAACACAAAACGAGAAATCCATTTGTTGCCGCATGTGTATTCTCCTTTCCTTTTGCTGTGCTATATGAAACCTGTAGACATGTGGTCTCACCTGAGGCACAAGGCAACCTTGCCTTACAGCATGTCTAGTTCTCACGAGTAATGACAGAATCACTGACAGCAAAGCTATCTAATATCAACTCACACCATTATATTTTCAACAGTATTAAGAGCCAGCCAAATCTCAATGAAAGATGATTCAACTAAGTTACAAGAAGAATAATACTACACAGAACTGAGTTTCATACAACAATGAAGTATTTGCAAGGGGTCTAAACTTTGACTTTAAACTGATGTCATGGGTGTTGTCAAGGGTGTACAACACTGCCAACTCAACAGGACCACTGATGCTCAAAGCATGCAGCGCCCACTGTGATCTGACAGGTTACCTTGGAGAAGTCAAGATGCTATGGGCTTGTTTTGTTTTGTTTTCCATATAAAGGTATTTCTGCTTTAGGAAAATGAAGACTGAAGGCTGAGCCATTTTCTTTATAGTCATTTCTTTATTTTATATAAGGGGTTATTGTTTTCTGTAATTTTTAAAGAAGTTTTTAAGGAAAATTTTATAGTGAGAGTTCTGATGAGTTCATTATATAGCCAGTAGTTAAAGTGCTTATAGATTGAATCGATACTTGGTTACTTTATTTTTCAGCCACATAGCAATCAATCAACAGCCAGAAGCATAGGAGGGGGCTTCCAAAGGAGAAAAGGAAAGAGAAAAGACAAAGGAGTTTTCCAGAAGAGCCTGTGTGGGGTTGTGTGGAACAGACTTCCCTACATGAGTCACCGGATGGAGTCCTCAGAATTTGGTATCCTAAGAAACACTCAGAAAGATGTATGGAGTCTCCTGGGTGTACTGTTCTATTGTCAGCACTCCCTCTGACACCGAGAGTCATTCAGTATTAACCACTGTTCATGGACAACATGTCACTGGCTCAGAAACCAGTCACCAAAAACTAGGTCACTTTTTAAAAAATCATATGATCATAATTGAGAAACAATGAGTTTCTCAACTAGATACATATTTATCCAGTCCTTTCCCATCCCTGTCTCCTTATGTGCATAGTCTGGGTCCAATCCTTCCCCATCTCCTTATGTGCATGGCCTGGGTTACGACTAACATTGTGAAGAATGCAATGTTACATCCCAGTACCCATCTCTTGAGTAATTTCTGTTGTCCAGAACTCACCAGGAAATGACGAAAGAGCAGTCAACAGGATTGCCATGACACTAATCACAACTCTGGGGGGGGGGGTAGTGCCTCATCTCATACCATAGTTCCCTCTTTGCACACAATTTCTTTAAGATGATTGTTTTCCTTGGAGACAGAGACTGTGCTCTACTGGCTTGGCTCCCTTCTCACTGGAGTTTATGAGTCTGACCTGTTCTCACAGTTGGATGAGTCTCTAAGTCTCAATATGGTGAAGTTAAGGATATATTGCTTTGGAATCAGGTCTCAGGCAGGACATCTCTCTGAGCTTTAACTTCCTCACTGTTAAATACAGTTCTGTTCACACTTCCTTCAAAGATATTGTGAAATAGGAGATTACATACTGAAAAAACCAAGGGTGTTGAAAGAGTATGGCTTCAGACCATACCCAGCCTACAACAGAACCTTTGCCTATCATCTCTTGACCTCGGACACGTTACTTAATGACTCTTGGTCTTCTCACTTGCAGGATGCGAATAATAATATCAGTGCCTACTTTATAGATCACTGCCACAGTCATGAGTAGACACATGTGATGATCTTACAGCTCTAGATGTACAGCAAGATTATAACTATTTGTACATCTCCTGGACCCTCATTTTACACTTACCAACTATTCAAAAGAGTGTACTAGTAGAAGGAAGAAAGCTGACTGGTTTTGTTTCTTGACCACAGCTTTTTCTAAACAGCAAAAAATGAGAACTACCACCATTCAAGATTAAAACTTTACAAAAATAGAAAATAGGCATTAAAACTTAAGACTACAACGTGGCCCATTTAGCATCAGGGTCAACATCTGGTGACTTCCTGACCACACAGCAACATAGGAATATTCATACTATGACCTTGAATTATCAGAGACACATTTGCCTGAAAACAGGAAAGTCTGTATTATACTTCAAAAGCCTGTCCTCAAGAGGTAAAGTTTTGTTGTACACACAAAGTTTGGGTGCTTACAGGACTCTGGAAACAGCCCCTGTGGTCTGATAAGTTGAGATTTTAGTGGAGACACAGTTATAGTGCAGTTAAGGGAGCTTGAACTTCAGGTAACTCTGTCTTTTACAGGGTGCTTCCAAACCATCAGAAGACACCAAGCTGTGTATTCACACAGGATATGGGTAAGACTAACTACAGCCAGAGAAGACTGCTGTCCCTATCACAACTACTTGAACCCATGAATCAGGTGAGCAGTTCTGGGACCGAGAGGGAAGGGAAACTGAACTGAGGACACAGTCATGCTGGGTTGGCTGGTAGAAGGTCACTTCCAAATTGAGTTAATGTCATCAGCCCTCATCCACAACCCCTGGATGTATCAATGACATCCAGAACCCCACTTGCTAAATGTGTCATGATGCATGGATACTGGGTCAGAGCTCAAATCAAAACGTATACTTGAGCTCAACCTAAGAAACAGATGAGGAGTGGAAGAGAAACGAGTGCACAGAGTCAGAAGCTAATCTGTAGAACCAAATTTGACAGCTCATCAGTGAAAGGGTTTCCCAAAAATTGACAATGCTTTTTTTTTTTTAATCACCTATAATGAGTTATGAAGATCAAATATAGTTTTTTAAACAGCAACAAAAGAAAAATAAAAACTCTTGGTTACCTCTTATAAAAGGAAGATTAAACTACTCCTTTAAGCAGCAGCAGCAGCAGCAGCAGCACAGAATGGACTATAGAGTGTCTAAATGGGTGCATCCTGTGCCATCATGAGCATCTGCATTCAAATCCTTGGAACCCACATAGACAACCAAGCATGGTAGGGACAGCGACAGGTGGATCTCAGGAGCCTGCTGACTGGCTAGCCCAATGCAGTGAGATTCTGTGTCAAGGCAATAATGCAGAAATTGGAAAATTGATGTCGGCCACCGGACATCATCCTCTAGCCTCTGCATGTTCACGCATGGGGCATGGTCTCTGCCCAGTGTAACGTGATTATGTCATCAGGGTCAATGAATGTAGGAGGGAAGTATTGTTAAAATGTGTGCTCTGTGTGTGTGTGTGTGTTAATGATCTGTCTGGAATCTGACTGTGTTGGCTTTCACACGTCTTTGGTGGTATTTCTCTTTACTTACAAATTCACTTTTGTTCAATTTGCATTCATAGTTTTAGATTATTCTTGAAAGGAGGCAGAACTTAACCAACCCAGACTTCCCCCTGACTGTGGTATCCTGTGAGCTGACTGCTGCCCTTGAGACTGAGACAGAGTATGGGGGAGGAGCCTTCCTGTAGTACCCTATCAGGTACAGAGTATGGGGAGGAACCTTCCT
>NC_034592.1:87698791-87702115 GCF_900095145.1 Mus pahari | reverse complement strand
CTGTAGCACCCTATCAGGTACAGAGTATGGGGAGGAACCTTCCTGTAGCACCCTATCAGGTACAGAGTATGGGGAGGAGCCTTCCTGTAGTACCCTATCAGGTACAAGCACCCATGAGGACTGTATCTTGTTTCTAAAGGGGGCTAAACATAGGCTAAGGTATCCTCTGTGTTTGACCCTGAGATAAGGCAGGAAAGGGGTGACAGCCAGGAAGGGCTGGAGATGTAGGACTTCTGGTCCCCCCTCCCCCACCTCGCTTCTCCTCTCCCTCCCTCCCAACCTCTTGACTGTTGAGAACAAGCATGGCAACCTAAGCCAACTCTTCCCATCTCAAGACAACTTCCAAATCTGTCACGCTGTTTCTCTCCAGTAATTGGGACCTTCCCTAGACTTGTCTTGCCTCACCTGTGACAACGCACCAGCCTCCACGCAGGTCTCTTCCTATCTCAGAAACAGTGTTGGAACAAGCAGTACCCACTGCATAATATTTCTAGAAGAGAGGCAATTGGCTGTGGCCACTCTTTGGCCAAGGTCCCAAAGGAGGGTACCAGTTGGTCTTACTAGCTTGGGAAAAACATGGCAGTGGCCATTTCTCCCTCTCCAAGGGCTAGCCTCTCTCTTGAGCCCCTTCACCTCACTAGGATTCCTGCCTCCTCTGGTTCTTATCTTGGGAGATCCTGGCAGGTCTCACACACACCCAATCTTGTCAGGCACCAGAAAGCCTACAAGGACCTGACCCATGAGGAAAGCTGACAGGAGCACAGCACTTCCATGCTACAAACCCAGAAAGGCACATTGCAAGTGCTTCTAAATTTATCTGCCGCCAAGAAGTCTAAAAATTCTGAAGGTGGGGTTTACTCCCTAGGACAGCCCAGTGGCCAGGACAAGGCCTCAGCTGTCATAGTTACCCTCAGAGGACTCTCCAAACGGATCCAAACATATTTCCTCTAAAAGAAAGGCTTATCCTGGAATTCAAATGATGCTCTAACTAACCCTCAGCCTCCCCAAAGCCAGGTGTAGAAGGCTAGAGCTGCCACCCTCTCAGTAACTGAGGGGGAACACACTTCAGGAACAGCAACTGACAGTGTTCTACAAAGCAAACAAAACCAAAAAGTACATTGTGCGTGTGGAACATGAGCAAGGTGCCTACCTTCAATAGGAGGCAATTATTTAGGTGCAGCCCTGGTTCTCACATTGTACACCAGGGTAATTATTACACATTTCCCTTTTGAGAAGGAGTCATACTATAAAGTGGGGAGCAAGAACTACAGAAAAAGCAATCAAACAGCTACTGTGTTGGAGTGGGACACCTTTATGTCCCTCCATTCAGAAAAGGGGCTCATAGGAATTCTGTGAATGGCAAGTGGCTTTGCCTGTAAAGGGAATTCCAAACAGGTTGCAAATGTTCATGAGCCACTAGTCCCTGTTTGATTCCTTTACACTGTAATCCCTGAGAAAACCCTATTGTCTGCTCACTTTTAAAATGTCTTCAAACAGTAAGGGACACTAGGCTTGTGGTAGAAGATCTGGGCTGGAACTGGCAAAACTGGCTATTTTCTGTGTGGCAATCAGGTAGGTGATCAGCTTCAGGGTTTGCCTGGAGGACTGAGAGGAACTCTATGAACACATCAAAAGAGTTCACAAAGAGCTGCTTTTTTCCCCGGGGAGGAGGGAGTTTGGTATTTCACTGTTTCTGTGTTGGACCACACTCTAGCCTAGAGCAGTAGCAGATACCTGTGATACAGTGGGAGTCTAAGGCCAGTCTGGCAACACTGTATCTAAATCAATAAAATAGTCTATCATCAAATGAGTTTGCTGTCCTCACAATTCCCATTTAAAAACAATCCGCCTCCCAAAGGCTACTCTGGTATCTGAGGATGTCTAGCAGCAACTTATTGCTTATTGAGCACTTAAAATATACTATGAACAATTTTCATGCAACCCAATATTTAGTTTTTCCATGAACTATGTATAATAGGTTCTACCATTATTTTTAGAGTGGGAAACAGCCTCAGAGAAATTTGTGGTAGTTTCTAAAGCTACCAGAGCTGGGCATCTAATACAGACCTAAGCATTGCCAAACCCGAATTCTTAAGGCCATTTCTCAACACATGAAACTATATACACTAAAATAGAGACATGGTTCTTGATTTGGGAATGGCTTAGAGACTGAAAAGATTAATGATAACTAATTGTTGGTGGAACAATTAATACAGAAGCTTGTGAACATTTTCTTGCTTAAGGGGTTCTGGAACCTTCTCTAGAATGAGGCCAGCAGCTGGAGAGCGGCTGGCAGTGGGAAGACAGTAAGAAGATGATCAGACACCCTCAAATTGGAGGTGCTGGCTCCAGGGCTGTCTTGCAGATGGGCCCTCCTATTGGCTAGCTCCTACACACCTCAGGTGTCCTGGGTAAGGTGTGGTCTGACCACATTCTCTAAAGTGTCTGGTAGATTCTTGCAGGCCACCTGGCTCAAAAGGGAGGCTAATCTCAGAAGAACAGCAGTTTATAGCATGAATCGTGTCCGCCTCCTGGTCACTTGGGAACAACAACTCAAAACATTCCAGGAGATGCAATGAGTTGTTACCATGTGCACACTTTACAAAGATGAAATCAGCCAGGCCATATGAGCAAGAGAGATGCCACTGGAAGGGTTCATCTACCTCAGTTCCTTCATCTGTTAAACAGAGCAACAACTGGCCTTTGAAACTTTATGGAGAAATGAGTCAGCACATGGTAATACTCAGAACAATACCCAGATCTTAGGGACAGGTCACCAGGGTATGACCTGGTTTGTGCCTGGCACTAGGTATTAGCTGAAGTAGAGTGAACAAGTAAACATGCTCTGGAGGCTGAGAGTTCAAGGTCCCATTTACAAAAGCAAAGGGGAAGGTCTTGTGCAAGACAGCAAAGAGAAATACTACCTGGCACATTCTTTAATATCCAGTGTCCCCAAACCCTCAGGGAAACGAAGAAGGCTGTTGGTGGTGGCAGGCATTCAGTGGTATTTGTTGCATGAAAGAGAAGTGACTACAAGGTCACTCAGAGGTGTGCTTTAAGGGACTGCTGTGGGACATACATTGCACTCAATGCTTCAGGGTCCTGATGTTTTCCTGCACCACAGCTTTGGGTCTGATAGGTCTCCTCTGAGTGCCCCTTTCAACCCTAGAGTATATATGGCTGTGAAGTCTAACTGCCACCCCTGGTATCTACCATTAGTGCCTGAAATAAATAAACACACACACACACACACACACACACTGCCACCCCTGGTATCTACCATTAGTGCCTGAAATAAACACACACACACACACACACACACAC
>NC_034592.1:87647830-87698701 GCF_900095145.1 Mus pahari | reverse complement strand
ACTGCCACCCCTGGTATCTACCATTAGTGCCTGAAATAAATACACACATACACACACACACACATACACACACACACACACACACACACACACACACATTTATTTATTTATTTATTTATTTTGGTAGAATTGGCAACACCTAGGCAAAATGAACATGGGCGTAATGAGGGGTCAGAAACTATTGAGAATATCAAGGCTGTGGCTGCAGCTCATTCATTCTGAGGATGTATGAGACTGGACAGGTTGCCTGGCCACAGGGCCTGCTATGCTCTGAGAAGCCAAGGAGACACCCAGCCTGTAGGATGTGTAATCAGCCACATGATGGTTCCAACAGTTTTCATTTTGCAAGTTCAGTCCATCTCTAAACGACTTCTCCAGAAAAACTGCCACATATTATCTTACGCTCCTTGCAAAATACAAAGACTGGAAAAATCCCTCCCAGAAGAGCTCAAAATTCCACATTAAAGAAAAGTCTGCACACCAGGGAGTGAGTGGGGCTGCCTTCTGGATAGTCTGCATTTGCATGCAGCCACGTGAGCTGCAGACACTCTATCCGTGGAAACAAGCACGCCTGGCATTTGGAAACCTAAGTGAGACCAGATCTGTGCTCTAGGAGCCCCAATTACCACAGAGCAAGCCTCCTGATTAAAACCAGCATGCTGAGCTTCCTGGGTTTCCCTGGCCACATGCCCAGCTCAGGCCGACTGGTTGCTGCCAGTGAGGAGAAGATGAGTCTCTGAAGTCACCTGTGTCCAGGGCCCGCCTGGCCTGAGCTCTGAGAGGCTGGGAACTAGAGTCTGGCTCTCTGGGGGTTTAAAAGTCATTGTTGGGAGCTCCCTGAGGCAATACAAAGCCATGTTTGGGTGCCCAGAAAACCTTGGGGAATCCAGGCCTTTGGAGGAGGAATGGAAACAATTAGAAGGGCTCTGGAGATGCTCTGGGTTCCCATTTTTCATTTCTCCTCCTCCTGCCCTCACAGCTTTCCCTCAACCTCATCAGAGAGGGAAGGATACAGTCTGGCTAGCACAGCCCTGAGGGTTCTTTCTGCAATGCCTCTTATGTGTATGTGCATAGGTCCCCTCCAACCTGACTTCCTTTTTCCTATCAGGAATGATAGGAATGCCACCCTCTGTGCTTTCCAGGGTCTTTCCTGGCACTTCCTAGTGCTTCTGACATACTGCAGAACTGGATAGCCTCTAGGCCCATCAAGCTGGCAAGAGCCTTCCTTTCGAGGAGAAGGACCATAGTGGTTTAGAATAATTTATCTCAGCAAGCTTACACAGCAATTTCAAATAACCAGCATCAAGCTGCTTATTATATGTCTGTAATTAAAATGTAGAGGTAAGAAAAAAACAAAAGTTACCCCTTGACCCGACACCTAACATGACAGAAATCAACTTTGGAACCACGTGATCAAACTAGTCAGACCAGGGCAAAAGACTCAAGAAACCTCTGCTTCAACCAGGTGGCACCATGGAACCTGACCTCTAGCCTCCAGTTGCTCCTTGGATGAGGGGAAAGGTAGGGGAGAGGCCACGGGACAGGCAGCAGAAGAACAGTTCTCAGCTGAGGGCACCCAACCCTAGGCAGCATGTAGTCTTACCACACCTTGGGGCCACCATATTAGCATGCATGGCATAGGTATTTGAAAAGTTACAAACTTTTGGTATAGGCAAAAACTCACAGCAAAGTGGCTCTCTTTCTAGCAACAATTTCATTTTAGAATCCACACTGAGTCTTCTGATCCACGTGGGAGCACTGGTGTATGTAGGAGAGACTCAGGTTGAAAGGGACTCCAAAGGTGGCTTGGTTCTCCCCACCAGCATGCAGCCAGTGCTGTGATTGTGCCTCTCTCTCTAGTCTCCCACCCCACCCCCAACCTACCCCTAAGTGGAGTACAAACATGTTGGCCCCAAATATTTCATCACTAAGTCTCAGGCCAAGCTGTGAAAATAGCAATGCCAAGATACTGTTCCCATTGGTCTTACTGGAGCCCAAATTTTACAGATAATCTGTGAGCACAAAAAATATATTTTAAAAATCTTCACATAACCCAAATTGTGATTAAAGCTATAGATAAAAGGCTGCCCACTAAGCTTCTAAGAATAAACAGAGCTCACCTGGGTCTGCACACTAATTAACTTATCTAAGATCTACAAAGGACCTGTGCACACACGGCATTAGCACACTGAAGGTGCATTTTGGGTACAGTTCATGTCCTTCCATGCTAATGGGGAAACCCAAAACATACACAGGAAAAAAAGAAAAGGTTGGCAAACACTTGGGCCCCTCTGGTCTCAAATTCCAAGTTCCTATGTAAGAGAGATTCAGGTTGAAAGGGACTCCAAAGGTGGTTTGGTTTTCTCTATCAGCATGCAGCCACAGAGCACAAGGCCAGAGCAATGATTATCAGAAATCCATGCAGTACTTTCCAGCATCTACCTCTATGTGGTTAATACAAATACTGCCTTTTTCTTGAGTGGATTCAATCTGTCACTCATGCTACCAGTTTATACTCCATGTTTGCTTGATAAAGCCTGGCTTAGGTACCCTGCCCTCTGATACCACCACCCTCTCCTCAGATTCTCATCCAGCTCGCTGGCATGCTTGTTTTGCCTTGTCATGTGATACTTTTCACCAAGTCATGAAGCAACAAAAAAGGTTTTTACCAGATGTTGCACAGATGCCAGGCCCATACTCTTGGACTTTTTAGCCTACCAAAAGCCAAATAAACCTCTATGCTTTATAAATTACCCAGTCTTTAGGGTCACGGCATTTAAAAGAAAAAAAAAATTCCTGTTGGTCAGCATGATTAAGATCACTCATTTGAAATGTAATCCTAGAAAAGCATGTCTTGACATCTTCTCAAGGAGGAAAACTGGGGGCTGAAGAGCCAAGGGACTAGCATGAAGTCACTATGAGCTTGTGGCAGAGCCAGGAAATGACACTAAGTTTTAGGCACTAAGTACACAATGTTGTAGTCATCAAGATTTCAGTATAGATTTCTGGTCTGTCTGAAAGAAGGTGATTTTGCTGTTGTTGACTCACTCATTAAGTACAGAGTCCAAAATCCCAGGGGATTATTTTCTATTCAGATCCAGAGGGAGAATCAGAATGCAGGGTTCAGAGTTAGCAGTGACCTGTGACATGATAAGAAACACCTTGTTGCTCTCAGATCTTCATTGGGCAGCTTAACTGGCAGTCAAAGGTACCTTGTAAATACTGTTTCGATAAACAAGGTGTTTTGATGGAGAAATATTAAGTACCGTCCCACAGCTAAGGAAGATAGCTCATATATCCTCTAAGGAATTGCTCCTTCTGCAGCTTCAGCCAGCAGCATTGCCAAAGGCACTTCTTCCTAGCCTGGAATGGTGGTGCCAGAGTCCAGCCTTATCTTTGCAAGGCTCACAGCAAAGGGTCCTGCAGTTAAGGGACAGCATCTTATCAGCGCCCACCAAGTAACAACAGCAACACCAGATTGGAGACTATCCTAAACTTCAGAAGAGCCAGGGACAAAGCCATGAACCACAGGATTAACTATGGATCTGGCTTACAAAGCAGTCTTGGCTCCCACCTCCTCTCCCATCTCTCATTCACTTTATGTGTCATACACCACCAGCTGGAGGTCACTGAGCCCTCAGCAAAGTCATTCTGGCTTTTCTCTGACTTTGTCATGGAAGCATGGATCCATCTATGACCAGCTAGGGCTGGCTGGTCTCCAGGTGGCAGGGGAGAGGGGGGCCTAGTTTCAGAACAGCTACAAATCAAGCCTCAGTGTTCCATTGGGAAGCTAGACAGTATCATTTCTGAGACACTGACACAAACTGATGGTTATAAAACAGAGAGCCTGGTACCAGGAGCACACTAATCCCCAATACATGTTATCTCATTTTATTTTCATTCCTACCAACACCGCTCACTCTCCGAGCTCCCTATGAATGGAGCTGGACATGCTTTATGTCTGTCTCTCTCACCATATGCATTGGTGAATCAAATAAATAATTCCATTCTGGCTCTGTGAAGTAGTGCAGCATTTGAGAAGGAGCATATTTCTTTAAGGTCATTGGATGGGAGACATTCCACTGGTGGTGAGCACATGTCCCTGGATCATCCTCAGTTTGAAATATCATAGGCTATTTCAACCCCAGGTCTACAGATGTAGAGAATTACAAAAAGTCACTTTAATTGATATGCCTCATTATAGCAGATTTCTTTTCCTCCAAAGAAAAGAAGGATCCGAAGCTCAAGGGACCATAGGGTAGGTTGAAAAAATAGAAATATTCTCTCACTCAGACATTACTGAATGCTAACTCCTCAGGGATGCTGACAGAAAATGTGGGTCCACACAAGCAGAATGTGCAGTTCTCCAAAATATTTAAGACCTTCTCTTTTAAGCAAGCCCAGTTGCTCTCCCCAAACCTGGGATCCAACGCTCGTGCTCGCCAGTCTCAAATGCAAGCTCCCCAGAGTCCCGAGCACCACCTGCATCTTTCTTCCAGCCACATGCACCAAAGTGGATGTGCAGCAGGGGCTCAACGGGAAAAGCAGAAGCAACACCAGTCAGAAAAAAACACACCAAGTACAATCAGGGTGATTTTTAGTGAGGAGAGATAACTCTGGGGACCAAATCCAGGGCCTTCCACATGCAAGGCAGATGCTCTATTACTGGGCTATTAATTTTTTAATGTTTCAAAATTTTACACTATAGTTTCCAAAAGTGTTTACAAAGTAAAGGTATCTTTTTACTGTGCCTCCCAAAAGCTGATGGTGTCACATGGCTGGTCCTCCCAAGGCCCTGGAGCCTTTTCACCCTCCCTTCTTCAGTGGTCCCCCAGATGTTTGTATCCTGCCTCTGCTCCAACCTCTTCTCCCCAACTCTTCCTCATCTCATTAGACTGTTTCTGTTTGTGCTCAGTACTCTTATTACATCTGAAGTTATGTTACTATATTACTAGTGACTGCCTATTTCCCTCCACTTAAGACAACCTCCACAGAGAGTATATCAGTTTATCTCTCCAATGCCAACATCAGCATCAGGCACTGGAGTTTTTTCTCCTTTTAAAAAATCTCTTACCTGCATTAAGCAGAGTGACTAGCATTTAATGAGCATGTAACTACATTCTTATTTAATCCTCACAACAATCTTATGACGACAGCTATTATTACTGCACTGTAATTAAAGTCCAAGGCTTATTGTAATCTTTTGCTAATGGTAAATAAACCCACAGACACAGTTCCAGTCACTAGTCCTGGGCCCATGGCAGGCATAACCAATGGATCCCTGAATTCTTCCTCCTGAGTCCATATTCAACACACTGCTCCAGACAACTATCACTCGATTAGATTTGGTCTATCTGTGATGGCTAGCTGACATTCTTACTTCACAGGTATCAGTTTTAACTCTTAAGCATCAGTACTTCCCAGGGCTTACATCTGCCTCTTTAGGAAATGCAAAACCTAATGGTAAATAAACCTCGGCTATAGTAAACAGTATTGCCAGATCACTGAAGCCTCGAGCCCCTGAAGGTTACTTAAATAGCACTGCCTTTTGCCAGCATCTTCTGAGGTCTGGCATGAAAGGGTGGGGGGACTCCCTTGAGGGGCCCTCTGGCAGTCTCTAGTCAACCACAGATCAGAATTTCCAGCTCTGTTACTCCTCAGCTGTCTGCACCCTTTTGCTGGGATAGCTTAAGCAGCACAGACACAAAGCAAGAATCAGGGACCTAGTCCAGGCCTAGCCCTACTGCGTACCGCTGGACAGGTTGTTTTCCCTCCCACCCACCTCAGCCTCCCTATCTGAAAAGTGCTCGGACAGTCCGCTGATGGCCTTCCAGTTCTGACCTCAGGTTCAAGGTCCCCTTTCAGAGCTTTGGTGTAATCTCAGGCATAGACAAGGTCTCCTACAAATGTTTACAGAAGACAGGAAAGAGAATCAGACAGAGGAAAAGGGCCTCCTAAATGGACCACCAGTGGCTCTAGAGGTGGTAGACTGGATTCTGTGGGGTGTGCAAGCTCCCTGTGACAGAATGAGGAATTACTCCAGCTTCTGGTGTGCTTCTCCCCACAGCAGTAACCCTATGACAATGCAGAGATGTGAGCAATGGACCAAAAGATCTGCTGCTTTCTAGCTAAGCTAACCTTTGTCCTCTTGTGCCTGCAGTTCTTTACTTACTGAATAATTACAGGATTAGTATCAGAACAAACGGCAAAGAACTGAGAAGAGAGCGTGCATTCTGTGAGTACTCAGTGATAGCTATTAGTATCATTGATCCAGAGATCATACAACTCAGGATGGTGGGGATTCTGTTACCAGGTAAAATGTTGGCTAAATGCTTACTAAGTGAATGAATGAGGTAGACCCAACTCTTCATTCCTTCTAAAATCGATCTCCTCTTTATACATTTTGATTGGTAGGCTAGCCTAGCGTCCTTCAAAGTTAGATTTTATACAGAGGGTAAGAGGTGATGAGACTCTTACACATTCTACTTCTAGTAGGACTATATTAAATCTAAGTTTGCTGAGGAAATATGCATGTGTGTAAGTATTATGTACACATGTACATGTTTAATCCTTACAGCACCCATTTGAAAAAATTTTCCAAAAGATATGATCCAAACATAATAGATAAAATTAAGTGGAATATTTAAAGTATTCAAATAGGGACTGAATGGATAACTCAGTGATTAAGTACTTGTTGCTCTTGCGCAGGACATGGGTTTGAATTCCAGCAACCATGTGGTGGCTTACAACTATCTTCAGCTCCAGGAGATCAAATGTCCTTTTCTGGTCTCCAAGGTCACCAAGCATGCACCTGGTGCATAGACATATGTACAGATAAAACACTCACACATTAAACAGATAAAATAAAAATAAATGTTAATTTTAAAATATTTAAATAACCTAGAAGAAAGGAAGAGGAAAGAGAAGAGAAAAAGAGAATACTTCTAAACTGGTAGAATTTGGCTTTGAGCATATCAGAAAGATAGCTAAATCCAAGCATTCTCCAACAGCTAGATGATGGAGTGAAATCAGATAAATGAAATGTGGCTATATGCTGTCTAGAAGCAACTCACTCAAAATACAATGTGGAGTAGTTAAAATTAAATATAGGGAAAATACATTGTGCAAGCATAAGAAAGCTGAAGTGGCTATACTTAGATAAAGCACACTTTAGAGCAGAGAAAATTATACAGGATAAAGAGGCCATCACAGCATCAACTGTCCTGCATGGTACCCTCTAAGGTGCCGATTCCAGTGGGATGGGTAGAGCAATGCAAGAAGATCTCCTGCTCTACATCCTACTCCATGAGTCTGTTCCCTGCTGCTCAGCGGGACAGGCAGGAAAGGGCCTGGAGTACATTCCCAGGCCTTTGGCATTTTCGGTTATCTTCTCCAAACCCACTCCTCCCCGATTTTAATTAGCTTATAAAGGAAAGAAACCCCCAAAGTGACAGGAGTCAGGATCTTGCTGAAAAGCTATCAGCACAGCATATATAAACTCCCAGTTCCTCAATATCATGCTGTACACAGGACTCTACACCTACATTAAAGATCTTTCTGTGTGTATCATTATGTGTGAGAGTGTTCTCGTGTGTAGGCACTCATATGTCATAGTACACAAGTGGGGTTCAGAGGTCAGTGGAGGCTGTTGATCTTCATCTTCTACCTTGTCTGAGACAGGCCTCTCTGCTATCTGCTGCTGTGTGCCCTAGTCTAGATTGCCTGTGGGCTCCTAGGGAGTCTCCTGTCTTGCTTCTAAAGGTATAAAGGGAAATACCTTCTGTTACTCTGTCCCTTACCCATATAGATTTCTTCCAAGAGGAGTTATGTGGGGAAAAATAAAACCTTTTTCTAAAATCCAATAGTCATGCCCAGGACAAAGTCCTGGATTAGGTTTTTGCTTCTCCCATTGTGGCTTGGTCTGATTTAACAAGTGCACACAGCAGTGGCACATACATGGCTAGCATGTACTGTCTGTCTGCTGTCTCACCATGCAGACCCAGATCTGACTCCTCACAGCCTGCTTCACACTTTCAGCTCCATCTGCCCGCCTTCCCAAACGAGTCAGCTAACAGTGTATAGAGATACCGAGATTAAGGTGGCCTCAGCAGCCCTAAGCAACTTTCCATCTACCCAATTCCAGGGTCAAGAAATTCCAGGGTCAAGCTTTAGTTTGTCCTTGGCCTGGTCTTGCTGTCCGGGTTGCAGACAGACTGAATCAGTGCTGAGAGTCAGAAGCCAGACAGATGGTAAGATCACGTGAGTCAAAGAGGCTGGCAGTCCCTCCCCTCCCTGCAACTAGCTTCCTTCTGGAAAGGCAGGCTCCAGCAGTCAGCAATCTTCTTTCTTCCCAGGCTTCCAGTTTCAGGAGTGATGAAATCTGTTATCAGGGGAGAGTGTGCTTTTGTGCCTGTGAGAAATCCTGCAATGACAGTCTCTGTCCTCAGCACTGTGGTGAGGGACTGAGCAACAGGGGCTTCTGCAGCTGGAGGGAGATTGGTGCAAGGCTGGATGTGACAATCTTGTCCCTGGTGACTGGAGAGTGTCTTTAAGCCTCTGTTATTTCCTCTGCAAAAAATGAGGACAGTAGTAGCTGCCTCCTGCTGTTAGTGTGAGGGTTACACAAGTCTGTATGCAGGGCCTTAACAGCACAGTGTACACAGTAACTGCTGAACAGACTTTCCTTGGATATTGCAAATAGGCAGGGATCATTCATACCCCAGCAAAAACTGCTGCTTTGTGCCCTCCATGATGCTGGCCACAGGGCACCACTCATGGTAGCCTGGTTGGCTCAACAGTCATTCTATCTGGATCTATTTAACTGTAGGTACTTCAAAAGGCACATTTAATAACACCCTTCCTTGCCTGGTTTAGTTCTGCAGTGGAAAGCACATTAGCCAGCCACACAGCCATCAGGATCCTGGAAACACATGGTCCCCAATACGGTCGCACCTTCCACTTGCATCTGCAACTGATTAATCATGAAGATCAGTGAGACGGACTTTTCTGTAAAGGTGGGCAGTACTCTCACTCAAACTTCAAGTATATCAAGATGGCAATGACTTGGACTTAGACTGGAAGAAAGAAGTGGCACTTTAATTCATCTGACATAATTTAAGATGCCATTAAGTCAGAAATAAAACCAGTCTTTGAGCTATTGACAGTCTAAATGGCTCTCACTAAAACCTGCAATCTGAATATTTAAGTGGTACTCATCTAAAGAAGTGCTTTTCTTCCAGAGGGGAAAGTTCCATTAGAACAAATAGACACTGAAGCCAGAAAGAATGACTAAATAAATAAATAAATAAATAACATTGCTCTTTGACTTGGGGATGAGAAGACAGCTCAGTTAGTAAAGTGCCTGCTGCCCAAGCATGAAGACGTGAGCTCATTCCTCAACAACTAATAAAAGGCTGGGCATGGTGGCATGCACTAATAATCTCAGAGCTAGGGAGGCAGAGAAGGGTACATCTCTGGAACAGAGAGCCATCCAGCCTAGATGGCTTAACCACTGAGCCCTGGGTCCTGGTCAAAGACCTTGACTACAAATAAGAGATCAACAGCTCCTAAGAAACAACATCTGAAGTTGTCCTCTGGCTTCCACATACAAGGACATCCATGTGCATGTACACCCATAGGAACACAGGCTCTGTACACATACACATAAAATAAATGCCCAAACTGCAACAACAAGAAGACATACTTATTAATAATAGCAGGTTGAAAACCTTGAAATAAAAATATTACTCTTGTCTGGCCTACTGTGGGTGATGGCTGCATTTCCCTATGGTTATTTTTTCTATTCTACTTTTCTATCTTGTTCAACTAGCAGCTCCATCTCTCCATCTTCTTTCCATAGCCCACCTACCATTCTCAGACCCACGGGGTCCCTTACCCTCTCTTTGCATCAAGAGAAAAAGCATGTGGCCCTAGACTAAAGTAACTGGTTCAATGATGGACACACGACTCTGACTAGGCTCATCACAGCTAAGCAACCTCACAGGTTTTGTTTGAGCTATCAGGGAAGGCAGCTTGGCCCTTTTTCTTCTTCAAAGGCAAGGTAGTTGCAGCCAGTTTATAAGCACATCTAGAGCAAAAATTAGAGGAGATAGCTAGCCAGGGTCTCCGAACCTCTGAATCAAAGCACATCGGAAGCCAGCCCCACGCAGGACCTTAAGGCAGTAAATTCACTTTGCTTAAATTGGTTTGACCTGCATCTGCAACTGGCAAAGTACTGAAACATAAACTTTAAACAGAAGTGCACTTAAAAAGCTGAAACTTTACAGCTTCTCAGCTTCAGGCAAAGTACCTGGTATATAAAGACAGTGCACTGGCCTCACCTATCTTGAATATGAGCCCAAGACTGGCTCTCTCTGACCTACTGTTGCTAACTTGGATGCCAGTGACCTCCCTTGGGGCCACTGTTCAGAGAAGAAAGTTCTGGGTAAGAAAAAATCCTGTAGTTCTTCAAGGTACTTTTGCTCCTGGATGGGTAACTCTGTGGTTTTGATTTCTTGAGAAGCAGCACAGTGTATAGAGAAGGCAGTACTGCATGGTGGTCAGGAATATGGTCTCTGAGTCAGGTGAAGCTGCACATCACCAGTCTATCTCATCCTCAACTAGCACCTGCTCTTCTGAGCCATAGCTGATCTGTAAACTGGAAACAAATCATAGCAATACAGTACAGGGTGGGTTCTGAGGCTTACATAAGGTAGTCCGCACAAAGTGTAGCAAGGGACTTTAAATAAAGTCACAGTTAAATGGTGAGTTACAGCACTTGTTATCTCAAAGGAGAAAGAATATCAAAGACATCTGTAAAAACCATAAGGTACTCTACTGCTATTAGGGCTGGTCTAGTCACCTCTTCTAAACCAACTATAGTTAGAGTTATCATGAGGGGTAAAAGCAAGAAGCTTGGTGACTTTAAGGTGCCTGATAAATTACACTCAGTCTGGAAGGAAAGAGGTGGAGAGAGGGAGAAGAAAGGGAGAGGGGGAAAGAGAGAGAAAGAGGAAGAGGAAGGAAGAAGAAAGAGGGGTACTAAGGAGGCACAATGATGAAAACCCTGTGGCAGGATTGCCGTTTCCATCAACAGTTGAGGACATTTCCCGAGAAATATGGGAGGGTTTCAAAGACACTGCTAGACTGCGTGGTTCATGGAAAATGCTATCAATAGCAACCTGTTAAATGTTCTGGAGGTCTGGAACTGGTCCCAGGCTATGCGCAGTCAGGTCCTGCTGAACTTTTCCAGAGTTCCATTTGCAAAAAGGCCCAAGCAAGATCCCCCTCCTCGCTCTCCAGTTTAACAGACTTCACTGACAGGACGCAAACGTGCTTCTTTGTGGATGAGACATTTCACCTTCTTAACATGGTGGCTGAAATTTCCAGGGAATCCAGCCACAAAAGTCCTCCTATTACTACTGGCACACCTCAGCAAATGAAGGGTGCCAGGCTTCCAGCAGGCTGCTTCAGCAGAGAGATAGTTCAGGAAAAATCTGAAAGACCAGAAAAGTGTCTTCTTGACTGAGGAGAATTTTTTTCCTTTTTAGTTTGTAGACTTAAAACACACAAATACACACACACACACACACACACACACACACACACAGCTAAGACATACCCTCCACAAACATATAAAGGGGCCACTTTAATCACAGAAGTATTGCTTAATATGGAAAAAGTTCATGCTTGAAAATCAGGTCCATAAAATGGACCTACTTCAGAGGGAGGCTTAGGGAACAGCCCCATTTGAAGCTGAAGAACTCAGCTCAGGAAAATAGATGGACTGTTCTCCTCTCTTTCCTAACTGCAGCCTGTATGCCAGCCATGTGTATTTTGGATTCCTTCCCACCCTACCATGATTTCCTGTCAAAGTCTGGGTCCCATGGTAACTGGAGAAATTTGGCGTGCTGGCTCCCTATGCAATGGCTGGCCACACAGGGGATGCCAAGCATGTACTTCCTCTCAGCAAACATGTTTCTCTTCCAGCTCCATACTAGAGCGGTGTTCCTTCTCACAAACTCTTACTAATAAAGTACCCCTTTGCCATGCAGATCTACTGCCTAACCTTTCTTATTTACCTGGGAAGAAGGTGAAACCCCTTTCCAGAGTAAGAAGGCCCCCCGTCTTTAAAACGCCACAGCATGGAGCAGGGCCAGCTAGCAGACACATCCAGCGGTTTAGCAAAAGCACAATCTCACTCAGGGGTGGGCAGAAGTTACCCTGGGAAATGTCTCCTTAGATGAGGGGTCTCAGGGACACTCTGACACGAGTCACATATGACATGTCTGAGATTTATACTTGTAGTTTTTTTCAGCTTCCAGGATCACGTCAACCCCTGGCTCCAACCTGGCTTACTAGCCATGGTCTTCCACATGTAGTACACAGTCTGCCTTGTAACAACCTGCTGAATGCATGCCTTTGGCTCAAAGCTGCTCACAGTCACTGCTCTCCTTACACTGTCCTTGGCATACTGTCAGTGTTCTGCGAGCGTAGACAGAAGGTTCTAAGGATAGATCTATCCCAGCTTCAGACTCCATCCTGACTTGGGAAGTTTGTCTTTGTGAGTTCCTTGGATGCCCTATCACCTGCATAGTCAGGAAAGGGCGTAAATACCACACAGATTAAGGCCTGATGTAGAACATGAATCACAAACTCTTACCCTCCCCCCCCCGCCTCAAAAAAACAAAAACAAAAAACCCTCAACTTGGGTACCCTGTTTTTTCTTTCCTTTGACTCAAGGAAATATTTACCATTGTAGAATTTTGGGCCATCATATGGGGTGGTTTTTGTTTAGTTTTAAAACAAAAACTTTAGCATCCTTGCACTTCAACAAACATGGCACCCAGGGCACACTAACCACCAACACTCAGTTTAGAGAAACAGGTCCAACCCAGGCCTCTGCTTTGCAGTACACCTATGGATTTGCTAATACAGAAAACAGACCGACTCTGAAACACAGGTTTGGAGAAAGGGGCTGCAGAATACTTTCTTTACTGCTCATTCTTCTATCAACTTAAGCAAATGGTTTCTAGCAGAAGTCCTGCAAGCCACTGTGTGAATAACCTGAAGCGTGTTCAAGACATTAGTAGAACATAGAGGGCACAGGAAACAAATGCATAAAGTCAGCAGGAGCCTGACTCTCTAGAGCCAACACTGCAACCAGAGACAACACAGCTCTAACCTAGTGATACCTGCTGGATAACTCTCTTATGTGGATTTCATGTGCCCTGTCCTATTAGATTTTCCCAAATCAATGCAGTAACATGGCCCTACATTTTTACTTTCCACAAAAGAAACTGAAGCTCAGAAGAGTTTTAATAACATCTCAGCCCTAAAAGTTCAGAACAGTTTATGGCAACAAAAACCAGACCTCTGGGGGTACCTGAGGTGTACGTGGGGAGTTGCTGACAGGAAGGACCATTGGGGACCTAAGATCCTTTTGTTGTTATCGTTTAGCTTTGGTTTTGAGGCCTCCTGTAGCCCAGGCTGACCACAAACTTGTGATATAGTATAGGATGGGCTTGATTTCTCGTCCTCCTACTCTCGGTCCTCGTTTGGGTAGGGCTGGGCACTGAAGCCAGAGGTTTATGCATACTAGGTAGGCACTCTACCAACTGTGCTACATCCCCAGCCCCTCCTTGGAGTTTAATCATGACCTAGGTAAGTTGCACACATGTACCTAAGTGACAATTCACTGGCCCCAGGTCAACATACAGGAAGAAACAATATTGCTACCTCAGATTACACTGCTGAGTCTGAAATGGAATGCAGGGCTCCCTGGCTCCAAAACCGGGGCTCTTGTCTCTGTCCCTTTACCACAGTCAGAAAAGAGGAGCTAGGCCTGAGAATTACTTGTACCCAGATGCCACTGACCTGGGAGCATGTGACTGGGCCATCTCAAATATCCTCCATGCTTCCCCATGTTAAGGAAAAGGAACCATGGGTAGAGCAAAGCCATAGGCAAGGGTTGTGATACTTGGCAGTAGCAATGAAAGCAGAGAGGACTAAGCCCATCCCAAGGCAAACACCGTCAGCTCCAACCCTTAGAAAGAAAATCTCCCAGCTAATATGAATGCTCCCAAAGTGACTAATAAAAGCCTTCCATCTGGCACAGCAAGGACAAAACAACCCTGTCTTTGTTCAGTGAGTTTAGACTCACACAGGCACTTATGCCCACATGTTGGCCCAAACCTGAGAGGCAAGGCAACCTGAATATCCTGACTGTTCTGGGCTCTCTGTAAAAGAAGGCCACTGTGGCTGGAAGAGGAAAGTCTTGGTACTCAGGTATTTTACCCAAATCACAGACAACCACAGAGAGCACCAAGCTCACAGCATAACCCAGGCAGTCCATAGGGTGCTAATAAGTAGCCACCACCAACTGGGAACCCAGTCAGTTTTAACCTCAGGTGCATTAATTTGATTTACCACCATCCTTCATCCGTGACCACTTTTAATTAGTTATAATAATGTGAAATCACCTCCCAAGACAAAGCTAGAGCTGTGGCAAGCACAGACATCTAAACCACATGAGTCTCCCTCCCTCCCCCTCTCCTTTTCCCTCCCCATAAGATATAGACAGCTGTTATCTGTGTTTGGTCCTCATCTTCCCTTTTCTGCTGTATTGATTGATCTGACCTGTAGTATATTCCTCAAGACCTTTTTCTTTTAACTTTATAAAGACTGAGCTTACATTTCTCACTATAATTTTGCTAAGGTTCATCCCATTCCTCTTTTTTTTTAATCTAGCCATTCACTGCCAAGTGAACCCACACATTTCATAAAGCCATTGATTTTTAATTTCACCCTTTTGTGGTGCAGAGATTGAATCGTGGATCCATCATTTGCCAGGTGAGGGATCCCCTGCTGAGCTGTACCTCCAGCTCCCAATTTTAGCTTTACAAAACATACATCAGGTACAGCTTTTGGTCTAATATTACAAGTTAAAATACAAGTGGGACTAGGGTATCATAGTTCAGCAGTAAAGTGTTTGTCAGTCATACATAAGACACTGATTCTGTCCCTCGGGACAGAAGAAAAAATTAAACAAAGCAGAGGAACCTGCCCAGAATTACACAAAGAGAGAAACCTGAACTGGACTGGCAAAGCCCAGACCTCTCCCTAATGCTCATGATTTATATGATGTACATGATGTATATGAGATGCACATGGGCATATATCAGCACTTGGCCTACTCTACCACTACTCTATTAATGGCTAATATTCTGTGTACTTATAGGCCAGGACTACATCAAATATTTTTGAAAGTACTATTCAATTCCTGTAACTATCCTCCGAAGTCAGTAGTAGTGGCTCCGTCTTACAGTGTAGACTGGGTAGTAGTGTAATTAAGCAGTTACTCATTAAGAAAGAAATAGACCCAGAAACTGAATGCAGGCAATCAGTTTACATAGTCCCACCCTTCAGCCCTTTAGAGGATGTTCCTCTGAGTGTGTCAATTATCAGACAGAGACACAAACCAACTGAAAATGGGTCTGTGTTTATACCCCAGGTGATGATTCTCAGAACCTGACCATATACTAGGCCCATCGAGCAAGTATATCTGTGTGTAGGGGTGCGTAGGGGAAGGAGCAGGGGTAAGAAAGAAGGGCAGCAGATCAACACATGAATAACTCACTGAAAAAGAGCAAACCAGTTTTAGCTGGGTCTGGAGGCAATTGAAAGGCTCCGAAATAGGAGAATAGAAGGGAATTAGCAATGCCTTGAGGAGAGAAAGCACAAAACATACTTTGTGGAAAACTCTGACATTTCTCTTATAGGACAGGAATTATTTGACCTATTCTAAGTAGCTTGCTGGGGTTTTTTTTAATGGTTTTTTTTTTCATTTTTATTTACTTAGTATGTGTGTGGATATGTATGCATGCATCTGTGTCAAGGCACATGTGTGCAGGTCAGGGAATAACCTACAAGAGTTGGTTCTCTCCTTTTACCGTGCAGGTTCTCAGGGATTGAATGCAGATCATCAGGCTTAGCAGCAGATGTCTTTACATGCGGAGCTGTCTCAGCCACCCTTGGGTACTGACTTTGATTCAAGCCTTCAGCATGAAAAGTAGAGCTTGAAGTCTGGTGGAAATAAAACTCAAATGGTTCTTTCACCTGCTTATGAGTGAATGACCTTGTGCCACCCACTTTAACTGTAGCTAGTCCTCATATTTTCATCTATGAAACACGATTAGTAACAGACTCTTTAGCTCATAGACTACAATGAGAATTCCACGAGACAATCAACAAAAATCATTGGAATCTTTTTCATCTCCCAGAAGGCACTGGACAGATATGACCATCCACTCATTGGGTGTGGCTGAGCGAGCCACACAAGACTGCTGACTTCTATTCTTTTCTCCAAGGCACTCCAAGCTCCTCCTTGAGTAGCTCTGATCATAGCCTCCATCCATTACTCAGGAGAGAAGAAGACACAGGCTAGCCTCAGATACTACCTCTAATCAGTCTCTCTCAGCCTGGACCTTGCCAGACCGATACACACTCAGAGGTTCCTGGCCCAGAACCCCACTGATAACCAGTAAAGCCAGACAGTCTTCCATTTGCCTACTCATCGCAACCACCTGCGGAACACTGAAGAATACTGTCTAAACTTAAAATGCATGAAATTAGAAGGGGGGATATGGGAGGTACCAATGGGACAGGGAAGGAGACAATAGATGGTAAGGGGGTGAACATGGTTATATATGGCAAGTACCCTACAAATATGTGAAAATGCCATGGCGAAACACAGTGCTTTGTAGAAATACTACACACAGAAAATACGGTCACTACCAGACATTTAAAAAAGTTAGTTTTGAAGGTAAAAATTGTCACCCAGATAACTTAGACCCAATTTTGGAGATTTGAAATTAATATAGCCAGTTAAGTACCATTTTTAAGTGCCCCAAGGATGTTCCAGCAATCAGCCAGTCATATGGATGGTCAAGTTAGAGGTCTCTTGTATTTTTGCAAAGAGGAAGATATGTATGGGCTCAAATCAACACATAGGCATATTCTCTCTCTCTCTCTCTCTCTCTCTCTCTCTCTCTCTCTCTCTCTCTCTCTGTCTGTCTCCTGTGCTGACAGTGGAGCCTCAACACAGGTCACAGCCAAAACAACTCCTTTAACCAACCAGGAGTGATTTGTAGGGCTCCAGGAAAGCCACATAGGACAACAGCTTATCAGCATTGGTCATGTTTCACAAACGGTAACAACACAGTGATGCAATATCCTGGCCTTGTGTCCTTCTTTTTCTTAGAGGTTCTCTTTGCGAATGGTTCCTCCCTCTAGATCCAGGCATATAGAAAGAGAGGAGAGGCGGAGTGGCAGCTGGATCCCTCCAATTTAGATATATGGCTTGTAATAAGTTTAACTAAGAGGCTTGTATAGCCTGCACATAGTTCCAAGTTATTTGGAGTTCACCCCGAGTGTCAGATTTGGCACATCTAACTGTGGACAAATGAGTGGCAACTGCATAAATGCATGGCTGTTCCACACCACAAATGAATCCTACAGAAAGAAACCAGCTCTGATTACATTGCTTGGCTGGGCAGTGCTGCTTACACAGCCTAACACAGCATGAGGAAAGCAGGCTGGTGGTCACCTGTGAGCTTCTGGAATGACAACTGTGGTGTACTTTTTAATCTCTGCTATCCAGGGAGAGAAGGAGGAAGAGAAAAAAGAGCACATGGAGCTCATGTTATGCACATGTAATTTACACATGGCTTTAAGTGCTAGCTCCCCTCCAGATCACTTCTATGATTCAAACAGTAGATCAGCAAATAGAAGGTACAAACAGTCCATGGCAGAGGAGTAATCCCCAGTGTCATTCCTGGGAAACACAAAGGAGGAAGGTGGGAACCGTAGTTCACTCTGTTAGTACTGTGTCAGTTCCATCAGAGGATGTGAGACTGGGGTATGAGACTTTATTGTGTCCCAGCTCACTGAGTCCTTAAAAGCATACCACCAGGTAGGTTCTCTTGATTATTCCCTTTTTACAGATGGGAGAACTGAAGTACAGAAAGGTTAAATCATCAGCTATGTTATCTAGGTAAATGAGTGAATGGTCATGGGTGGAACCCAGGCCAAGTGTGAACATTTACTCTGCTCTCTCTATAGCTCAAGAGAAACCTCTCTTGGATCCAAAGATGTTCCTTCCAAATCTCCCTTCAGCCAAGAACCCAATAAGGGCTCTTTTTGTCTCAATTCTCACAGCTCAGAGTACAGAAGATGCAACTCTGGGATAGTTTCCAGAGTTTCTGATGGCCACCGCTGTCTTGGTGGTAGCTTCCCAGGTAATACCGACAGGCTGGCTTTGGGCAAGAGGCCCTTAAACAGAACACACCCAGAGCATGTAAGGAAAAGACAGTTCCACAGAGAAAGTGAACTCTGCATTGTCTGATGTGACCAGGGAGTCATTCAATAAACCAGAGAGGATAGCCCAGAATCTGAAAGCAGCAGAGCCTAAACCTGCAGACACAAGTCCTGCAGCAATAGTATCAGCTCCATCCCTTTAGAGGGTTACTTACAAACGGCTATCTTTGGCTGAATAAAGTGACTTCACAGGATACCCTGGCCTCCACTGAGGGAATGTGTCACAAGCTTTGTCAACACTGTGTAACAGGCATTGTTTTATGCACATTTCACCATTTTGTTTAACCCTGGTGGAATCCCCATGAGGTATTTCTAAAACCATTTCACTGACATGGGAACTATTTCAGAGAAGTTAAGTGACTTGCCCTAGGCTACACAGCTTTGAAACCATAAAATATAACCTTGTGCGAGGGGTCCAAAGGTTAGAGCCACAAAAATCAATGACCTTAATCTCTACTTCCATGAATCTTCCTACTTCTGCAAACAGAGAGGTCTCTGAGAAGCTGGGGAGTAGTTAAGATGTTTAGACCCATGAAAACCCAGAAAGCTGGCCCAAGTGACCAGCTGGTGACCTACAGTCTAATGGCATGTTGTCTCGTAGAACTGTCTGTGATGATGGACGTGTTCTATATCCGCCTTGTCCAGCGGCCACTGGGCATGCGTGCTGATGGAGTACTGGAAAGGAGGCTTGTGTGAGATGTTTAACAGTATCGAATTTTATTATGTTTAAAACTTAATGGCCCACATGTGGCTATGGCCGAATTATTGAGGAGTGACTTTAAAGATTTTCATACATGTTCCTAGGCACCACAAGAGGAAGGTTGTGAGAAACCCCTGGCTTCCCTGGGGCAGCCCTTGTGTGAGCGAAAAAAAGAAAAATAAAATTCACTTCAGAGCTCTAATCTTGGAAACTCTACAGCCAGAAGAGAGAAGCGGCCAAGTCCTAAACAAATGGCCTCTCACCACCCCCACCCCCATAAGAGACAAATTAAATGCAGAAAAGGCCCTAACTTAGCTCTTCAGGAAAGCCTGCTACCTTCTGTGAGGATGGGTGCTTCTGGCTTAGGGTGACACAGGACTCAAGCACGGTAGAAAGGGAAGAGCCAGAAGAGTAAACAAGAAGAGGCCAGGCGTCCTCTGAGGTGACATAAATCCAGAGGAAATGGGCTCAAGGAGCCAGAAGCTTCCAAACATTCTTCCTCTTGAACTATTTTAGGCAACCACTCAGTTTCTCAGAGGTCATGTCATTCACTTCACCGGAGAGAAGGGTCCGGCTTTAAATAGGCAGAGGAGCACCTCCAGCACCCCGCCAAGGCAGGCTATTTTAAGGCACCTAAATGGCTCCCTGTTCTAAGCATAAGGGGCGCCTGGGCCTTGCTGCAGTTTCTCTCTCACCCTCCTTGCCAACCCCATCATTTCTTTGCTAATAAAATCACCCTGTGCTTCTCTCCACCCAGGTACTTTTGAGAACAGGGGAAGAGAGGCAGCAGGGTGAAGGGGGACTCAAGCTAGGCCATCCTGTTTTGATCAATGATATTCAGGGGGTTTCTCTGAGCTTCAAGCTCTTCAGCAAGACTACATGCAATGAGTGAGAAGAATACACACAATGGCAGAACCACATGACCCAAGACATACGAAGCACACAGCCGAGGTACACACTGTAAGGCTCAGCACTTCGTAGTTTAAGTGCTGGACATGGGAGTTGACAGTACAGTCTGCTGGCTCCTCTGGTGAAGGAGGACACATGCATAGTTGGGAACTCAAGAATCTGGAGGAAGGCTGCCTCGGTTTCATTATATGACTTGTGAGACCTGAGCCGGTTACTTAACCTCTTTACACAGTTTCTGCATCCTAGAGCTGTAATTAACAGAAGCTTCACCAGTAGATTAAGCATCATGACCTCACGGCAGCACTGCCCTTCCAGATCTAACTTTGCCCTTCCCAGGTAAGCCCAGCACGCCAGGCTTCTCTTGGAGCTCTCTGGGGAGCTCTGCGGATGAGGAGCGATCCAAGCATCATCGCTAAGGAGTGAAGGAAAGCCATCAGCCTGGGTGGGGCAGAAACAAGCACTCCAGAACAGTGATGCTCTGCCCACTAATGATAGCTACTGTCTGAGTGCTAGCTGTGTACCAGACGTTCCCAAGCACTCTTCCCACACCATCTGAGCCCTTTTCCACACCATTTCCTTCGGAGTTTCTGAAGGGAGGCTCTTATATTAGTCACAGACACATTTATTTTTAAGCTCTCCAGGTGATGATAACATGAATCTACTGCTGGGAATTAATGAAAGAGCTACTTGATGAGAACTGTGATATCCCTGTTTAATAGCAAAGGAAAATTGAGACATCAGATGGTCAGGCAGTGGCAACCATAAGATCCCATCCATAGCTACCCTATGCCCCCACCTTCTGAGGAGTAGGCCCTTGGATATACACAGTATCCTATGAACATTCTTTCAATATCAATTCCTGACTCACTCATGACTGACTTGTAAGAATCCAAAGCTGCCTGAATATGGGTTCTAGTTTTTCCAGAAGAGAAGAACGTGTATGTAAAGTTACAAGTAGTCCACAGAACAAGTGGACCTAATTAAACAGATCACGTGTTAATGACCGAAACCAGTAGAGCTGATCACCTTCATGTAGGCTATTGGCCATCTACAAAGGAGCTTCTTTAGGCTAACAACTGAAGATGTTAATCCTAGAAATTAACCCTCGCTTGCCCAAGTCCTGACCAGTCTTGCTGGGCTATGCCTCTGGAAGGACAAATGAGTGCAGCTATTCAATCTATTACACAATTGAGAGTATAAGGTGGCCTTGCCTCCTACCCAGCTTCTTACTTACTATCTCTGTAGATTACATCTGGGACAACAACCAAATCTACACTTAAATCTCTGGCTTAATCCTGCCCCTTCAATACTTTAGTGAAGCCTGGCCCATAAGCCTTACTGTCACTCAGTTTTTCCTCTCATAACTCACATATCATACCATTGGCTCTGACCATATACACATCCACAACCAACCTGTCCAAGTCCCACCCTTACTTTGTCTAAGTTCCTCCCTCTTTTACCTCAGTGATTACAAACCCCTCTTACCTGATCATCTTATTTCTACACTTGATACTATAGTCCATTCCCAACAGGGCAGAGAGAACAACCTTAGGCTGCAAATCGAATTGTGCCAGTCAGCTCAAGTTCATCACAGCACACTCAGCCTTAAAGATATGGCACTGCTATGCGATAACACTGTGTTGTTTCCTCTTCTCCCTCCTTCTGCTCCATGAGGAACTCAACCACACTCATCTCAGTGTGGTCTACAGTAACCAGGAACACTTCCTTGTTAGTCCCTCTACTGGGAGCTGCTTTCTCCAGCCATGAGGGCCCTTACTGTGGCTCCTCCATTGTGTCTCCTGTCCTCACTTTCAGCCATGCTCCCCGGAACACTGTCCAGTCCACAAAAAGTCTTCAGTAAATATTTGCTGAACAAATGATGCACTGCAAACTGAACTTTCCTCCTAGCTCCTAACCCAGAGTCCCTACGCACTGTAATCACTTTCTCCTAGCTAAATAGACAATATCATCTGTGAGACTTTACAAAGGTCCCATGAGAGGGGGATATTCTGATGATTCTCAGGGCAGCTCTACCCTGGGGCCTTGTATTACACTCCTGTATTGAATCCCAGCACAGTTCTGGCTTGTCCTGCTTGTCCTGGGAGGATTAAGTCCAAAAGAACAGCTGTGAGCAATTTGCTTTCCAATTTTGTCTCCATGTATAACTTGATCTACCCAGCTCTGAGATGAAGAAGAAGCCACCAGGTCCCCAGTTCATCTAAAGGGACTCCTGCCTTATCTGGAACATGCCATTGATTTTCCTTAGGATTTGAGAGGTGGATAGGGAGGAGAAGGGCACAAGTTTATTTAATCTCGCCTCTCATCCTAACTTCCCAAGTTCTGCTCAAACCCTGGGACTGAGGAAAGAAGTTAAAACCTGCACACCTCAGGACAAGCAGCTCTGCATCTTGGCATTTTAGAGCTCCTGGTCTCCTGTCATCCTCAGTGACTCTCATTTCCCCTCCTTTTTGAAAAACCAGGCCTGCCAACCCCAACAGACAGCATTTAAAAATATCGTGCTGGTTTGTGCAACACTGCCTTCTACATCCCTCACAATGCCTAGCTGTGTCCCAAGTAGGACAGAGAAGGGTGTAGAGTATTTTTTTTTCTCTAGCTTCTCCCCTACTATAAATACCCTAGTCTGGGTAGGCAGGCTTCAAACACCAGCTGTATGAAGTCACCTCGGGGCTGGACCTCACCACAGCGCTGGCCTGCCAGGGCCTGGACACAGCTGTCAAGCAGTTTATGTCAGCCAGAAGCACATAGAACTCATCCTTCTGAGAGAAGGCGAAGCAAACCTAAGTATAACAATCACAACGAATGCTAATGTTAAAAAGATGGCGTTTAGTCTCACTAGCCAGCTGGGTCTCACAGAACAGCCTGCTTCAGCCAGGACTTTTTCTTTCCTCAGGGTACTAATTACAGGGGTCAACCCCAGGGAACTGATTTCACAGAGTTCTTGTGGGGTCCAGAAAATTTCCAGAGTCAGAATGACCCCCAGAGACTCTAGTCCAACCTTCTCATACCACAGAGATCCAAAAAAACTGGGGTGATTCACTCCAGTCACAGAGAGGGCAAGCTCCTGTCCAGAACTTTCTTGATCCAAGTCTATAGTTCTCTGTGCTGGATTGTTCTAAACACTGTTGTATACAGTTTTCTTAGTATGTAAACATCAACTTATAACTTTCCTCATGATGAGATCAGAAAATACTGATCTCATACTTTAGAAGGTTTATGCCAAAAAGTTTTCCACAAAAAGGGCTAGGGTGTAGCTTGGTGGAAGAGCACAGGCCCTGGGCTGGACCCAGTGCTTGAAAAACAAGCTTTCAACAAAAGCTCTTGTTGGGATGGTTTTCCTGTCTCACACTCCTAGAGGTTCAGTTTCATCTCTCCCTGGACTCAGGTTTCTATTGCCAGGACTTCCAAGTTCAGTCTCCCTATTTAAATTTTGTCCTCATGAAACTCTTCTTAGCTAACATTAACTACATATGAGTCTATATGTAGTTCTGCAATATCCTTATGAAATTTATCGTTTTCAAGTGACAAGGAAATTTCTTCAACACACTGGGGTCAGGAAAAGGACACACACACACACACACACACCCCTAAGGTGTTCACCAACCCAGTATGATCTCTGCATTTTGCTGTCAGGGCTCTACTGAACTCTAGGGAGTCCAACCCAGATGAAGATGAATTACAAAATGCTTCTATAATCTCAAGCACATAACACAAAAATCTTTATTAATATTCTAGAAGCACATCAACAAGAGCTAGAAAATAACTCTACATCAAAAATGAGCTGTCAGCTGCTAAGCCCTATATTGGAAATTGAGCACACCAAGTTAGACTTAAAGTCAACAAAGAGGAGTAAGATCCTTTTAGCTCATCTGGTTTTAGGCTGTTCCTTACTTCCATAGTGTAGAATTCTGCAAGAATAAACTCAGTAGTCTATTTTAACAAGTTTACCACTCCCAACCTTTATTACGTGCAGGGATCACTTTAGCCCAGAGAACTAATCAAGTCGGAAGCCAAGTTCAACAAGAGAAGTGAGGCTCTCCCTTTAGTTCAAGTTTACTCATTTAAAAGTCTTGTATTACTTTCACAGCTACAACAGCAGACGGGTGCATTTTTGAGGTCAAACTTTCAATCAACAAGAAGGGTAACAGGAGGTCTGGGTTGTGGTTAGGGTGAGCAGCAGAGCAGACACACTCCATTTCTGAATTATAAAAATAAGTTTTGGAAAACTCTCATCCAACACTTTGGCAGCCTTCTTCACATCTGGATAAAAGATGTGAGTTGTTCGAGTTGTTGGGTTTTTTTGTTTTGTTTTCAACTTTTTTCCTGTGTTATCTCCTCTACTCTTCCTTGTTATAATAGCTGAGCCTCCCAGCCAACCAGGTTCACTTGCTGTCACTCAAAATGCATGCACTGGCTTGTAGGTCTTTCCCACACCATCCCTTCTTTCTCTTTCTTGGTCGAGGCTCTGTTGTCCACATCTGCATTGGCTCACAGGCTCCATCTCCTACAAGGAGCCCCACTCACTTCCAACCACTAGGGTGCCCACCTTACCACCTTTATAAACCTTCAAAACCTTCATCTATGGACTGGAAACTATAGCTCCCTTGCAGAGAGGCTGGATGGCTGAATGAAATTAGCCCATGAAAAGTCCAAAGATGCCGGGCATGGTGGCGCACGCCTTTAATCCCAGCACTCGGGAGGCAGAGGCAGGCGGATTTCTGAGTTCGAGGCCAGCCTGGTCTACAAAGTGAGTTCCAGGACAGCCAGGACTATACAGAGAAACCCTGTCTCGAAAAACCAAAAAAAAAAAAAAAAAAAAGAAAAGAAAAGTTCAAAGATGGGTGACATCGTGCAATTAATGGGGGCTATCAGCACTGCTTCCATTTTGTTTTAATGCCAAGCTTCTTTGCAGCTAACCATATGCATGCTATGTTGTTTCTCTTAGATCACAAACTCCTCAAACAAAGCTGCTTGTCCTCCAATCCTTCTTGTTTGCCTTGCACACAGCCACTGTCAGCAAAGCAGATCACAGAGGGTGCTGGGGTATTTCTCAGGCTAACTTGGGCTATGTTTCTCCATCATCTCCTTCCAACTCAACAAGCAACTCCAAACAAACAAAGCTGAAAAACCCATTTTGGTTGTTTTAAAAACAGGCAAAGCCAGGCATGGTTATAAGCCTCTAAGCCCAGCAGTCAGGGAGTTTTAAAAAAAAAAAAAAAAAAAAAAAAAGGACGGTCAGGACCTTGAAGTCATCCTCAGCTACACAGTAGGTTCTAGGCATATCCAGTCTACTAAGACTGCCTTAAAACAAACAAGAACAATCAACAAGGTGCTCTCATCACAGATGATCAAAAGAGGAATCACCTGCCATTCGCACGGCTCAGAAATTGGGTTCAATCAGCCAAATCCAATATCCGCAACAAAACTGCTCCCACAGAGTCTGGAGTGTTAAACATGTATTGCTCTTGTTATCTTGACAGAGGTGGACATGTACTCAGTGGGAGAACGCTAACCTCACTGCCAGACTGCATGTCCTAGGGACAGTCCACCCTGAGCAGAGCAAGAAGGTGATTTTTCCAGTCTCCATAACTTCTTTCTACCTCCGGAAACCAATTATTAGTCATCAAGGAGAGCCTTGTGACTAACACTTGCAACCTGGGATCTGGGTCATGATCCACCCTACAAGAGAAACTCGAGTAGCATGAGTCTTTAGCAGAAGGGAAGAAAATCAATGCATTCAATTCGAGTTTGTATTTTTTTTAAGTCTCTTATAGGGATGTTTATTAAATATTCACAGTCATCTCATGAGTTGGGTATTACAGTCCTACCTTACAGAGCAGTGTTTTCCAATCAAAGGTGAATTTGTTCCCCATGGAACATCTGGAAATTTTGGGAGATATTTTGGGTTGCCACAACAACTGGTGGCAAAAGGGTGTTATGAAGCATCTTACAATGCACAGGACAGCCTCATGACAAAACATCATTCAGTACCAAATGCCAATAGTGCCAACTTTGTTATAGAGAAAGAAACTAAGTCACAGAAGTTAAAGAATTTGTCCTACATCCCACTGTTCACAGATGAGGCGAGGAGAACTCACACTCAGCAGCCTCACCCCAGGCTGTGTTCTCTCTAAACCCCCAGAATCCTTAACATTCCTGGGTCATTGAATACTCGTCAGGTACAACCACCCTGAGCAGAAGAATGGGCTCCTCTTTGGGTGGCAGAAGAAAGAGACTTGGGGTGATTTGCTTGAGGACATGGGTTCACTAATAGGCAAAGCAGTCTGGAAGATCCAACCTGTGGTCTAAAAGCCCCATCACCTTGGCACAGTGCTCTGCTGATTAGTTTTTGTCCTATACTCCTAATACCAAATCTAGTGGGCAGCTGGACAGTGTTGCACTCTAAGGAGATCAATGTACCTTCAGAAAGGCTCTTCTGGGCCTGGAAGATGGCTCACTCAGGCTGGGTCACTGGGGCTCACTGAAGCCAGTCTAGCCTACTCAACACGTTCTAGCCAGGTCACAGAGAGACTGTCTCAAAACAGACAAGGTGAACAGCACCTGAAGTATAACACCAGAGGTTTAAGACCTCTGGTTCCCACATGCACACCTACCCACATATGCACACAAATGTATGCATACCCAGAAAGAAAGGAGACAGGATTGGTTGATTCTTCTGCACCTCTCCCCCAGCCCCTTGTGGACCATTGGCCTATTGAAATAGCTTTTGCAACTTCCCCTCCCTTGCATGTCCATGCATCCCAAGCTCGTTCACCCCTCTTAACCAAAGAGCATCATTCTGGCAACCCTTCAGCTCTTCCATATAGCTGAATATATTGATCATCTAGCAGCTGCAACTTGGTAAAGGACTCCCCTCTGGGGCAGCCAATCTCCCTGCCTCTTCAAAGTGGGAATAATGGTGCCTTCAAGTCAATGGCATCTCCACTGTACACTCTCTGAGCCTGGAAAGCATTGGCTAGTTTGAGACGTTTAAAATGCCTAGACATAGTAGGCCATTTACAAATAAGATCTATAAGAAGTAACAGTGTTGCTGTGCGTTTTACCCAACCTGACATTTGAAGAGTCAAATACTGACCCGTTCCTTGCTACTTCTGATTCTATGATTCTTTATAGGAAAAGTGCAGACTTGGGGTTTGAGCAAAATAGGGCTTAGCCCTGGCCCTGCCACTATCACTGAGCTTTGAGTCATGAGCTGCTGAGGATCTCTCTGTGAAAAGCATCCTGTGCACAGCAAGTTGATGGGAACTCAGCAAGATTACTAATCAGAAAAACTTTCAACTCAATCCTCCCATTGACAGCTCTGCTGCCTGCTGGATATCTGCTATAAAACTCCAGCCCACTAGGTATCCCACATGAATGGCGTCTCTAACCTGAAGCCCTCCAACTCACTCCCCACTCACCCTAACTCAGGGCTTGGGAAGCAGCTAGGAGTTAGGATAGCCACCAACTGAATGATGTCATCCTCGTGATCTGCTCACCAACTGAATGATGTCGTCCTCGTGATCTGCTCACCGCCAAATGATGCTTCTGTTCAAGAGCTAGAACTTCTCTACTCTTAACTTACTCTACTCTTCGAACATGTAAAAAGAATTTAAATGCAAATTTTGGAATGACGCACACTGTGTGGTAAAAACTATAGGCAGCCCTACACCAACAGAATACCTAACAGTTAGATATTGTGCAGGTTCAGGGGAGATAGTGAAGCCTCTGAGGTCACAATCTGATGGAGAGGCAAGAGCAGGAAAGGGTTCAAGAACATATCCTGGGTGCTGTAGAAATGTCAAAGATATTTGGCTCTTCCAGCTCAGAGTGGGGAAGTCAAGTAAAGCTTTCTAGAAGAGGCCAACAATTTCAGCTTGTTACTCATGCTTCCTAAAGCAGGGGTTGCATTTCTGGGTAACTGGGGGGTGGGGTGGGAGGAGGATAAATTAGTTTTCATTTCCAAAGCTTGTTTGTTTCAGTTCTACAAGCTCCCTTGGCTATATAATACAACAGTCAGAAAGAAGGGAGGAGCCCTTCTTGCTCAGTCTACCCAGGTGTTAAAACTGATTAAACAGCAACTCACAGCTCAATTAACCCTTGCTCCTTTGGCTAATTATCCCAGTGGAAATCCATCCTACAATCTCTTTGACAAATGAAGGCTACAGCCAGAATTTCCATTCCTGTTTTAGACACAGCCTCTTTATTTCTTGGCTGAAAATGAGATGTTGACTTGTCTCGGATGGTAAATAAATGAATTCAGAAAATTCCTTAGTCACTGTTTGCAATCAAAATGCTCCTTAAACAGTAGTGTTCATATTATCAATTACTAGTAATGAAATTTCAGAGAGGCCTTCTTTAACTGCCACTCAAACTGCCCCCACCTATCCCATTACAAAAAAAAAAAAAAAAAAAGAAAATGCCACTTGGTAGGAGGGGCAGAGAGAGCCAGCCTGGGATTTATAATAAGGCCATGTGTTAAAAAAAAAAAAAGACCAACCAACACACACACACACACACACACACACACACACACACACACACAAAGTTAAAACGGCTCAGTAGGTAAAGGCAAATACAGCCAAGCCTAAGAAGCTGAGGTCAATCCCAAACCCACACAGTGGAAAGCACTCACACCAAGATGTCCAATGACATCTGCATGTGCCATCGAACGCAAATGCCTCCTCAACACAATAAATAAATATAATTTTAAAAATTTAGACCTGAACACCACCACCACCATTATTACGAGTAAATCTTTGTTTACATTTTCTTGTTCTTCCACTGGATTACACACTCTGAGGATCAGTACATCAGCACTTAATCCACTGCAGTTTTAACAGTGTGTTGCAGTCAGTGATGAGTATTCGTTGATTGCATTGCTACTATTTATTGAGCCTTTACTGCATGCTAAGATCTTTGTGATTTCTATTCTCATGCCAATCTCATGAGCTAGGTATTATTATCCTTCATTTTACAGATTACAAAACAGAGGCCTTGAACTATTAAGAATTTTGCCCCCAAGTCCATCATAGAGGTAGGCTTTAAACTCTTACATTTGCCACTGTGACAGAGCATGTACACACTCCACATACGACTCTGGAATGAGAATGTTCTCACCAGTATCCCACCATTTAACTGAAAAAAAAAAAGAAAAGAAAGAAGAAATTGAATTCTCTCAAACACCATGATCACTCATGAAATCTTGGTAAGAAAAATGGCCAGGAAGGAACCTAGAAAGGCTGTTCTGAATCAAACCTGCACACAGAGTTCTTTGAGAAAGAGAGGACTGAGGGAGGGAGTGGAAGAGAAGATTCTATTTTCTGCCAGTCCCCTGTTTATGAATACCACTCTATTAAAGAGGTTTCTCTGCTTCTCATAAGGAAGTCGTGAAGATCTCAGGGTTTAATGACTCCACCCTGGGATACAAGACATCAATACCAAATGATCAACAACGTATAACTCCTGCTGCTCTATGAAGCTGGGATCCTATTTTATAAACACGACAGAACTTTTATCATCCATCTCAGGCTGAACAAAACCATATTTGTCTGGCATCCTGAGTAATGGACAAGAATAGATGGGCTAGAGCTCTTAAATTCCGTGTTGGAAGACATTAAAGGTTTAAGAGCTCTCTATAGCTGAGTCAAATGCATGTGCCCATGCTGTGTAATTAGCAAGCATAACAACAATACATATATAATTTAAAGGGAAGACCCAGCAGGACAAGAATACCAACCAGCACTCTCCCTTCCCATATGTAGGCATGCCCCACACGGTCTTCAGCTGTATAAACTGTACCCTTGCTGGCTTGGGGGCCACTTTAATATAAAAAATGTTTGGAACTCTTCATCTCTTTCCTAAGTGGTTTAGGCTTCTCTCTGAAGACAGCTTTCCAACATATGCATTTCATTGCTTCTCTAGCAAACATTCACTTCACTGTCTAAGGGGATTTAATAAATCAGCCTAGTCGCTGGTTAGTGAGACCACCCCCTAGTTTTTATGTACGAGGAGTGGGCATCAATGTTACGAAGGGGGAAGACAACAGTTGCCTCGCCTTAGAGACCAGCAAACTCAGAGGGAGACACTTTAGTGTTGAGCATCCTAGGGAAAGGAAATATTCCTGCCTGTTGAAGGTGTGAGGTAAAGGTCAAATCATGTGGGCAGAAAAACCTCACTATCCAGTAAAGAAGTCCCAAGCGGTTTTGAAAGCAACGCTCTTTGCTTTTGAGACCTTAGAAGAACCAATCTCTGACCACTTTGCACTTGCAGGTACTCCAACAGTCAGCTACTCTTCTAAGCCTTGGATTGCAGTCAGAAAAAGACATGCTGAGCTCTGGCTGAGCATGAGGACATGCAGGGTTCTGTTTTGTGCACATCATTAGTATAATTTGGTTTATGGGGTTAGGATTTACATGCCTTTCCCCAAGAGGCTTTATTCTCCAGGCTTGGTCCAGACCCCACTATACTGAGGGTCTCCCTCAGTACAGAACTTTTCCCCTGGGCTATGACAACTGGATGGAAATCCCCTTGCCCTCTACTTCCTCTCCTGGAACTGGTGTTCCCAGTGCTGAAGCCACAAATTTAAAGTATGAAGTATGATTATCAGTGGTGACATCATCAACTCTTGGATTGACCTCAACTCTGACCTAAGAGCAGGAACACTGAAAGACAAATATTCTCATTCTAAGAATGTCCTGTGGTAGTTCCAGAATTGAAACCCAAGACAAGGAATATCAAAATAAGCTACACCGAGTAAATAGTGGCTTCCACACTGGGCCTAGCAGGTCAACTGCTCTCGATGAAGGCTGATGAAACAATGGTGTGTAGCATGCCAGGTTCAAAAGTCCAGTCTTATTATTTAGTATCTGTGCAATCTAGGCAAGGGACTTAAAATGCTGAGCCCCTTTGTATAATGGGATAATACTGTAGGCAATTTATATATTGAAAAAAAAACAAACCTGTTCTTACACCACAATCAACACAGATTGTGTTGTTTTTTTCTATCTCCCAAAGTGTGGGGACTCCTCCACTGACAAGCAAACAAGTCAAAGCACACACAGCTGGGTGTCCTCTAGTTCAACTCAATTAAACCCTGACACTATGCGGAGATAACCCCAGGTCTTGTTCTTAAGGTCAGTCTGGCCACAAGTCCGACCCACTGGCTGTAAATACCCTCTTGTGATTTAGTGTGCTAGAGAGGCTCACAGAATTTAGGGGGGGCACTTATCCATTTCCTGGCTTGTTTATAAAGGTTACAAGGCCACAGGTGAAGACCCCCACAGGACAACATAAGGAGGAAGGTGAGTCCCTGTCCTTCTGGTGTTCAGCTACCCAGAAGCACCAGGAAACTTCTCTTGAGGTTTGTTTTTGGTTTTTTTGTTTGTTTGTTTGTTTTTTCGAGACAGGGTTTCTCTGTATAGCCCTGGCTGTCCTGGAACTCACTCTGTAGACCAGGCTGGCCTTGAACTCAGAAATCCGCCTGCCTCTGCCTTCCAAGTGCTGGGATTAAAGACTTGCACCACCATACCCGGCGTTTTTGTTTTTGTTTTTGTTTTTTTTTTGTTGTTGTTGTTTTTAATGAAGACTTTATTATACATGCATGATTGATTAGAATCTTGGCCATTGATTGATCATCAATTTAACCTTCTGCCTAGCCTCACTCCTCTTGTGGGAGGCTGGGGACAGAAGTCAGAAGGTACTAATCCTTTAAAGACTGCTTTATTCTTTCTGGTGACTAATTCCCACCCTGAAACTACCTACAGGTGGCAAGCTCTTACTTAGTCATTGCCATACAAGAATATACTTTCATTTTGGAGATTCCAGGAATTTTAGGGGTTGTATGCAGAAAACGGGGACAGAAACCTAAACACACAGTTCACTGTTTCACACTGCCAATAGACACTGGCTAATTTATAAAAGTGGCCATCATATACAGAGTGCTAAGTTCAGTGACTACTATTGGTATTCTACATTTTATCACTCTAAATTTTGCTATCTAGAGTTATGTTAAGCCACATTGTTCTAAAGTTTAGCTATCATGCATATGTTAAGCCACGTCTAATTTTGACTTTTATCCCTTTCCAGAATCCAACTGGTCTCCTCCACTACCTGCTTATTTGCCACTGAAAGCTGCACACCAAGTGACCCTTCCAATTGGACCATAAGGTTGGTCCATCTTAAATAATACATGGTGGCCACCCCTGAAGCTGGTGTCAGATAAGCAGTCTGCTGTTGAATGCATGTCGTGCTCTAAACTACTCTAGCGAACGGCAAGCGCATTGTTTTCACCCTTGGCACTGAAGCCTTGCAATGCCTTCAGTTGGGGTGTAGCTACCCAGTGCTTATTTTTCTAGATGTCACACTGTGCAGCTGCCCATCCCCCCCACTCTATTCCCATAATGTGGTTTACTGAGCCTGTCATCTTTCCTTTCAGGAAAGCCTAAAAGGTTGTGCATTTAATTTAACATGAGGTTTTAATCAAATGCTTACTTGGCTAATGACAGCTGGAAAATTCAGCCCCAGAAGCCAGCGTGTGGCTGTCTTTCTGGGAAGGCGGCTCAAGAGTCTCTGGTTTCCCTCACCTCTGGGCACATAGTATTAAGAGCTGGGAGCTCTCCCTCCGCCTCCTGTCAAGAGGCCTGACTCTGAGCATCATTAAGCCCAGGGTGCAGCACCAGAACCTGGGCTCTCCGTTCTAATCTACCCATCCCATTTATCCAAGGCTCAGGTGTTGAAAGTACAGACTCCTGGGCTGCTTGCTGCCACGGTGCTGAGAAAACACCAGAAGAACCACAGTAATCTGACCTATGGTGGGGTGAAAAATAGACTCCTAGAGATCCAACAGGGCAAACCGTAGCAGGGCAGCAAGCCTCACTTTAGAGGGTGGTTCTGAAGTAGTTTGGTCCACACACCCATTCTCACCCAATTAGTGCACAGTCAACAGAACACTAACCACAACTTTATCCTCAAAAGTTAGACACCTAAAACAACCTTTGACAAGATTTCCACTTAAGAATTCTCCCAGAATTCCATTTCCCTCAGAGACGTGCGTGGTTCACTTCACAGCTTGCTCCTAAGATAATCCACTCCTGGGGTGGCCCACCCAGCCTGTAGGTCAAGGTTCCCCTCACCCACACCCCCTCGTGCTTACCATTGGCGTTCTTGCCACAGATGAGATGTTCATAGGGTTGCAGGACTCCCCAGAGCTCGGCATCATTGTTGATGACCATCTCCAAGGCCTCAGCGGACACCTCTCCACCTCCTGCCCCTCCGCCATCTGGGCTCTGGCTCGCCAACACCCTGGCCCGGATCTCCTCCACCAGGTTCTCCATGCAAGCCGTTAGCGAGATGGCCGCGTACTCGTGGATGCGCACGGAGATGCGAGTGTCCACCATCCAACGGAAGAAGCGGCCCACGGAGAAAGTGAGGCCGCAGCGCGCCGACTTGCCGCGGCGCAGCCCATCCCCAGCGCTCATGCTGTAGAAGGACAACGCCTTGACCGCCGCCAGTGCGCAGCTCTCGGCCAGCGCCCAGCTGTGCACCAGGCGCACCGCACTCTGCACCTCGAAGCGGGTGCACTTAGCGTGCAGCACGCTAAGGCGCTGCGCCTCCCGGGCCACGCGGATGAGCGCCCGGCGGAGGAGTCCGGCCAAGCGCCTCACAGCCTCGGCGGAAAACGAGGGCAGCCTCCGGCCGCCGACGCTTTTGCGGAGCACCCGGGCCACGTCTCCCTCGGTCCAAGGGAACTCCTCCAGCTCCGGGAGCCGCGGGCAGCGGGAGAAGAGGTCAGCCACTTCGGGATCCTCGGGCAGCACTGTGTTCACCGTGTCCCAGCTGTTGTGGCGGCTGTTCATGGAGCCGGAGTAGCACCACCAGGCCGCCCCGCGGTGCTGCTGCGCCGAAGAGTTGAGCGCTTGCGAGTTGGACTTGGAAGACGAAAGGCTGAGCGAGCGGCAGGAGTCGCCGGCCCCATACCCGGAGTCCAAGGTCAAGTCCTCCAGAGTCTTCAATGTGGAGCTGTACGTCCCGGCCATGGGGAGCCTCCGCGAGCGGCCTCGCCGAGCGAGGGGCTCTCACTGTTCCATGCCCACTAGCCCCGGGGGAAGGGGGCGGAAACCAGCTCTAGGCTCTCGGGGGCGCCCTCCGTGCTCGCCGCGCCGCGCCCCGGGGCCGCAGCATCGCCCGCGCACAGGCCGCGGGAAGGTAGGCGAAGCTCTCAGCCGGCCGGAGCCCGACCCCGGCCGCGTCCAGTCGCGTCGCTGTCAGCGAGCGGGCTTCCCCGCCCTCCTCCTCTGAACTCCGGCCGCCAGCTCTCAGCTTCCCTTACAGAGCGTCCGGAGAGTCCGTCACCACCGAGAAAGAATCCCGAGAAAACGGGGCGGCCACCGAAGAGCGAGGCGCCCGAGGTCCGTCCCGGACCAGCCGGTGAGAAAGCGCTCCACAAACTTCTACAGGGCGCGGGGTACAGACACAGATAGGTCCTCTGGAGCGGCCCGCATGCAAATACACCCGTGCGGTTCACCAATCATCAGCCAGGCCTGGCAGGGGCTACGCCAATGGTTTTCTAGAGGGGCGGGGAATATGCAAATCACTGAGAATGGGGTGTAGCGGGTGGGTAAGGCTGAGGAGGGGGAAGAACAAGCGAGCGAGCTGGCAAGGAGGTGGGGCGCAGAGACCCAGAAAGCAGGCCCCAGCGCTGAGGGCTAAAAGATAAACGAAAAGGAAAAGCCCCTATGTGCTGTCCCTTTCCCGCCTTCTTAGACTTAGGCAGGCAGCTCCTTGAGAAGCTGTGAGCAGCCAGCCCAGGGAAATAGGAAAAGAAAACCCGGAGACCCGACCCACCTTTTTGTCGACTTTCTAGCAAGCCCCTCCTCCTTCTCTTTTGAGAAGTGAAAAGCTATTTATGTTTGGAGGGAAGGGGAGCACCTCTGCTTCTCTTCTCAGATCTGTCTAGTTTTGTTTATATTGACTTTAGGCTCCAATCGGAACAGATTATCTTAAACTGGGACCTGAAAATGGCCCGGCACTCAGAGGCCTGTGATCACGCCCCTGTGTAGGTTCCTACTGTTTTCCAAGGATTACCTCGGAGGTGGGAGTCCAAATCTAAAGGATGCACCGCTTTCCTCTTACCGGTGTACTGTCCAGCGGATCCTTTTTGTACGAGGTGGGAGGGAGTGCCTGAAGAGGAACCAGATGAAAAATGAGGACCTGCGCTGAACACCTCGTGCATGCAGGTGTTCCCTTTAAGGACTTGCTGGCTTGATGTGCGAGTCGGCAGGTCTTCTGCCCCTTCGGGATTAGGCGCCTCCTGGGTACAGTGAATCGCTGCCCTTCCAGTAGCGCCCAGGTGCACCCCAAGCGACTCGCTACAGAGCTATTGATTGCATAGATCCACGCCCAGCTCTCGGAGGACCAGCTGCTCCCCCATAACTATTCACACGCACGTGCACAAGCGTGCACCAGCCCCCCTCCAGCAGGACTGCAAAATCAAAAGCGCGGATTGTGCACAACGTTCTTCTCAAGTCCTCTTCGCCAGCTCCTGAATAGCTCCTTTGTGCTGTACTTTACAGTTCTGACCTTGGGCCGTGAGTTGGATACGAACTTGGAAAGTCTGGTTTGTCTCTTTTCTTAAATTAATGATCCCTTTCCCCATAAAGCGATTTTTTATTTGGCAGTTTTTCCTTTCCTGGGGTACATGAGACGTTGCCTCCTGATGGTTGGAATTGGAAACAGAGTCAAGGACGGAAGTACTGTGCAAAGCACAAGCCATCAAATTAACAGAGTCACATTTTATAGAGGCGAAATTAGAAGTTAAATTAGAGGTTCAACTTGTCAGAAAACACGAAAAACCCTTTGATGGATTTAATACCCATTATGAGAAATATAATAAAGGAAATATCGTCCTCTAGTGGATATCTAGAGGAAATAAATTTTTTTCTTTGTTCATTTTCTTCAAAAATAAAGGCTTGACTGGAAAGGTACATTAACTAAAAAGGTGATTTGGAGTGCTTCTTACACAAAATATGAGATATTTGTATTGGTGTATTTAAATCACATGATGACTTAAAATGTAAAGATAAACATGCCCAATTTGGATATAGATGTGGTTATTCATATCTGTAACCTCAGGACCGAGGAGATAAGCAGGAGAACTGACTTGAAGCCAGCCTGGGTTTTGACAAAACCCAAACAGAGGATAAAAAGAAAAACACACCAAGAATGAAATCCTGGAGGTTCATGGATGTTAAACTGCCTCACAAGGGTTCTAGACAAATAACTGGATTTCTTTAGTAGATAGCAAGAAAATCAAGGGAAGAAAGAGTAGCTCTATACATGATACTTAGAAGATACCCCAACCAATCACAAGCTATAGAACACACTTAGGTTTTTAATTTAAAGCACTGGGCCAGAAAATTAGGTCAGTGATTAAGAGTCCATACTGCCTTTGCAGAAGACCCAAGTTCAATTCCCAACACACACACACACACACACACACACACACACACACACACGCAGACCACTTAGATCTAGGATTGCTCATGCCAGTAACCACACAAAGGACGTAGCTCTGGGTAATCCTTGGAAAACTTTGCCTTGGGTGAAATCCCCTATTTTGTTATTTAAAACATAAATTTTAAAAACCAATCTGGAAATTAGAGTATAAAATGCCCTAAAATTTATCTTGAAAGTGGGGGGTTATAATCTGAGCTATCTAAATATAAGTCAAACGGCTTATGAGAAAGGTAGATTACAGTCTGAGCATTGAAGAGTGGCAAAGTTTTAGGTAAGTTTGTGGATCATCACTGACAAATTTAGCAGTTATGTTAGCTCCTGTGTCCTCTTGACTAGGTCAGTGCGAAGGTAAAGTTGGAGTATGATAAACTTTAGGCTAGTGGGCGAATATATAAGACTGCATGGCACAATTTAAAGATTTATTTATTTGTGTATATGAGTGCTCTCTCTGCATATAGAACCTGCATGCCAGAAGAGGGCACCCCATTTTTGATAGTTGAGAGCCACCATGTGGTTGTTGGGATTTGAACTCAGGACCTCTGGACTCAGAAACTCAGGCCAGTACTCTTAACTGCTGAGCCATCTCTCCAGCCCCCCTTTAAATTTTATTTTAATTTTGTAAGTGTTTTATCTGTGCACCATTTGTGTGTCTGGTGCCTGCAGAGGACAGAAGAGGGTATTGGATCCCCTAGAATTGGAGTTACAGACAGTTATGGGCTGCTATGTGATTCCTGGGAATCAAACCTAGGTCCTTTGGAAGAGCAGCCAGAGATTGTAACTGCTGAGCCATCCCTCCAGCCCAGAATGGGACAATTTATCACAAAGCCAGGCTGTTTAAGTTCGCAGGAAACTTTGAATTTGCATGCTCTCATGTACTTAAGAATTAGTGTCGAGGAAAGTATAACTGATATTTGAGCTGAGATTTCTCTGATCCTCCTTTCTGATGAAGAGTTCAGAATGGCTACATACTCCCAGCCTACATTAGAAAGGGACTCCTAACCAACGACCTGAGGGTTATAGGTGGCACCAAGAGGCAGAGGGTTTGCAAACTACCTAAAATTGCCTAAAACATTTTAATGTGGTACTAGTTGAAATCGTTCTGGATAAAGTGGGTGGATGTAGTACTGTATGATAGAATTTTCAGTGATAATGAAAATGTTCTGTCCACCCTGTTCAATGCAAGAGTCACCAACCACATTAATTTAACTTTAACTGACTTAGTTCACCTCTTAGGTCTGTTAGCCCTTTAGAGATTTTGGCAAATACCATAGACCTGTGCACTCATTGCTGAATTCAAGGTTAAAACTAAATCAATTAAAGTTAAAGACACTGTAAGACCTTGAGGACAGAAAAGCAGCTCCTGTACACACACACACACACACACACACACACACACACACACACACACAGGCTCAGGAAATTAAAGGCAGTGAATGTGTAAGTCAGAGACCGGTTGGATTCCAGAAATCATGCCTATGGGGACTTGACAGTGCTGTGATCAGGCATCTGGTACAAGTCACTTTCAGAATGGCTGTTATGATGTCAGGTCATAAAACTCTGGGATTAGGGGAAGAAGAGGACGAGGTCATTGCAAAGTCAAATCAGGGATCCAGCTATGGTTATTGTGGGGTCCATGACGGAGCTGGACACCAGTTTTGAGAGTGAGGGCAAAAGTAGCAAGCAATGTGACCTCAAATCTCTGAGGGGTGGAGCTGAATCTCCCTGCCTGTCTTTTGACAGGTGACAGGCTTGGTCCTAGACTATGAGATGAACTTGGGCTTATGACGTTAGTTGGTGAGGCCAGAGACTCGGCGAGAGGGAACCCAGAAGTATGGAAGGCTTGCGTGTCCTGCCCTCATTCCACCATGGTTGCCTACCACTACATACCTGAAGAGGGATGGCCATTTAAATGCATGCTCCTCAAACTGCTTAGCTGAGAAATTATTTTTCCAGTTTTACATGAAACATGGTATGAGCAACAGAAAATAGAAGGTTTTCTGTCGCAGTGGGGTAAAGGGGCGAATGGAGAATGTAGAGCCACGTCTACTCCTCTTTTAGGCAGCCTTTGATGAACCTTGTCAAAGCTTTGCCCACCACTAGAAAAATGACTAACAGAGGGTCCCCATCTCTACTCTGATTCCTCACCCAGGTTAGCGCACTGTCTTAGTCAGAGTTTCTATTACTGCACAAACATTATGACCAAGAAACAAGTTGGGGAGGAAAGGGTTTATTCGGCTTACACTTTCATTCTGCTGTTCATCACCAAGGAAGTCAGGACTGGAACTCAAGCAGGTCATGAGGCAGGAGCTGATGCAGAGGTCATGGAGGGATGTTCCTTACTGGCTTGCTTCCCCTGGCTTGCTCAGCTTGCTCTATTATAGAACCAAGACTCCTAGCCCAGAGATGGTCCCACCCACAAGGGGCCCTCCCCCCTTGATCACTAATTGAGAAAATGTCTTACAGCTGGATCTCCTGGAGGCATTTCCCCAACTGAAGCTCCTTTCTTTGTGATAACCCCAGCCTGTGTCAAGTTGACACAAAGCTATCCAGTACATGCACCTAGGGGAGGGATGATGATCAGAGAAAAACATCTCGTGTGGAAGCAAGAAGAGCTGGAGAGCTGGGAAGGGCAGTAGGTGGACAGGCTACGTCAGCATAGAAGTTTTGTTGTTGACGGGAACCAGTGGTGTGTAAACTGCTCTTATCTTAGGAAGTCCAGAGATGCCTCGTCTTGACACAGACACTTTTTTTTTTTCTGACCTTCACAGTTAAAGAAAAATGGTCTCCTGTATTCACAGGTTCTGAATCTTGGGTTCAACCAATTGCATATAGAAAATAATCTTTTCGTGTTTGGGAAGATAGCTTGGTCTGTAAAGCACTTACAAGCATGAAGACCTGAGTTCAATCCCCACAACCCACATAAAACTGCCAGCACTGTGGGTCTTGTTTATAACCCCAGCACACTGGAGTGGTGGAGACAGAAGGAGCCCTGGTATTTGCTGGCCAGCCAGTCTTTAGTTGAATCAGTGAAATCCAAGTTCAGTGAGAGTCTGTCTAAAAAAAAAAAAAAAATAAGCTAAAGAGAAAGATACTTGATCTCTCGCCCTGCATAAATGCATATGCACACACACACACACCCAGACACATGAACATGTATTTATGAATATGCCACGTAGTTAATAATAGGTTTCTCTGCCAAGGTAATAAGCCAATTCAAGCTGATTAAAGAATATAAAGGCAGGTTTACTGAGAGTTGGCTCTCAGGAGGGTTCACCGATCTCATAGGAGGAGGTCAGTAGAATCTTGCACCTGGGCTAAAGCAAGGAGATTTTATAGAGCTCAGGCAAGGAATAATGACGTGTCACCTAGGAGGTGGGATTATGATCATATATGGTCAAAAACTGAGGCCCTGGTACTCTTGGGTGGGTTGCCAGAAACTCAGAGCTGAGGAGTGATGATTCGTTAGCCCAAAGCGTTCTCTGTGAAAGTGTTGAGAGTAGAGTGGAGAGCAGAAGGGGTTTCCCAGCTTGTGCAGGAGTGAGCAGGGGTTCCAACCAAACAGTTCAGTGCACGCACACACCCAGAATTAGCCATGTATTGAACACCTTCAGAATTTTAACCTTGTCATTTTATAAAAGAGTTTATAACATGTTTGGGTGTGGAAAAGTATTCTAGAACCAGTTCCTTAGATATGGAATGATTACTATAATTTGAAAAAAACCTCCAAGGTGACTGTGGGGAAGGAAAAAATTAATTCCCCAATGCATGTTCTGCTTATGCTCATGAGATATCCCATGCCAAAAAAAATTACTAGGTTTGGGAAATTTTGTATTATCTTTCTAGTATGTTCTTGACAAGCAATATTTCGTTTAAGACTTGGTTTGCATCTAACTTACTCTAGCCCAGGTTTAAATGAAAAGAGATTCCCCACCTCCGACCCCTGCTTGACTGCATGTATGCTTATATGCAGGGAGGCTGTTGTATAACAAAATACAGGGAGATGCCTTACATGTTTACTCTCCCCAGATAAGAAGCCCACAGAAGACCAAAGTGCAGATACCACCAAGGTCCAGCTTTGTAAATCATGAGTTTTATTGGGGTTATTTATAGGAATATGGGTAAGGGGTTACTTACAAGAGCAGAAATAATTCAGATAGCTATATGACCAAAGCCTATCCAGCATAGATGACAGCTCATAAAATTGGGAACCTGGAGACAATACACAGCCTGCAGGCACCTCAGCAGTTTGGAGAGTGTCTTTTCCAGGCGCCTCTGTTCGTCTAAACTTCTTCTAGGCTGATTCTAGGCAGCACAACTGATTTCTGCTCTTCCCAGGCACATGGTCTGGTTCAGAGTTTTCTTCACAGCTGTACTTCTCTGAGAATCTTCTTTGTGGCTTGGCTTCACTCAGCTAACCTGCACTCTCAGCTTTTATTGCTTACTCTGACAGCGAGGGGTTAGTAAGTCTGGTCAATTTCAGTAACTTCCTGAATCTGTTTTGAGTTGTTTACCCTCCTAAGGAGCTTCCTACAGGATAAAATGTTTCAATCTAGGAGGAAACTGTTACACAACAGGATCCGTAGGTTACAATTTGTTGTTACTGGTTTTTGTTTGCTTGTATGTTTGTTTCACTTTTCATCACATATATTAAGATTTGCTTTTTGGCTAGTCTGGTCAGCCAGTGGTGGCAAGATGTCCTTATCTCCACCTCCCCCCAAGCCAGGATTACAAGTGGGCCAATATACCTACCTGGCTTTTTTATGTTAAGTTTTTGAGGTCCAACTTTTAGCTCTCATGCATGTCATATGATCACTTTATCAGCTGAACCATCAACTCCTCAGCCTAAGAACCCAATCTTTTCAAGCCCTCTATGGCTGCTCTAAAGTAATGGATACTTTAAAACTAATTTTAAGGACAGAAGATAGGTCCCACCTACTTCCATGTGTCTACTTAGGTAATTATGACAGAAATCCAGATAACCTACCTGGATTAGAACAGGTTAGGCTCACCATCTGGCCACTAACAACACTGGTGTTTTATTATGTGTTGTATATAACTAAGGTTCTGAAGATAGGTTTTCTCTACCAAAGAAATAAGCCAATTCAGCTGAATTAAATATAAAAAAGGCTGGTTTATCTGAAAATGAGTTCCAGGAGAGTTCACCAGACTCAGGGACCAGAAGGAAAAAATCCTAGGCAGACTATGGTATGGAAGTTTTTGATAGATTGTAGGCAAAAGAAAATGTGTCAGCCACACACCGGGCTTGTGTGTGTCCTGTGTTCGGAGGGGATAGTGACTTCAGGTGAAAGGGGTTGGGACAGGAATGTCAGGAATGCAGGACTGGACTCTTTTGGCACCTTTTCTGTTTGGGAGGTTTCTGAGTGGGTGGGGCTGGAGAGAGAGGGAGGCATGGAATTTTCTGGACCATGTTGAGGAGGGGTGCAAGTGGGAACTCCGACTGGACAACCCTACCTCTTTGGATGTGTGGGTGCCCGTACATGTCTGGCTACTTCCTGCTAAAAAGGGACCTCATTGGGTGAGGGAGTCAAGAATTGGTGGGTTGTTGCTCAGTTGGAAGTTTGGGTGAAGAAACATCTGGTTGATCATTACCTGGGAAACCTTGAGATGGTTTCTGGAGAAGGCAGGGGGTAAAAAGGAAAAAAAAAGGCAAATAAGAATGAGGGGTACTATTATTCGAAAGGAGGGACTGCCATCAATTGAGGGAGGAAGGACCATGGTGTGGCCCTTCTGGCCTCTCACTGGGACTTTCTGGAGAACTGGAGGGTGGAACGTCCCAGTTGTTGTACAGACCATTCATCTTGGGTAGGTGCCTTCTTAGTTGGAAGAGGTGGTTCCAACACTGGTGTCCGAGGAGTTTGGCACAGTGAAGGGTCCTTTCCACTAGTGCTCTAGAGACTTGGAAGATAGCTGCTTGAGGAGGTCCCTCAGGGAGAGTGGGGCAGACGCAGGAGCAGCTGGGTTCTCTGGCTTGGGAGCAGGCAGGTAGCTGTCATCATGCAGAGAAGAGACCATAGGAAGGAGGTAGAGCAGGCACTGGGCCAGCAAGGTGTTTGGGCCAGGAGGTGATGGCTGAGGAGGAATGGCCTCCCATATAGGATTCCAAAGGACTTAAACTTGTAGGAGAGTGAGGGTTGTCCCCAAGGCAGGTGAGGGCAATGGGGAGAAAGGATGGCCAAGATAACCTGACTCCAGAGAGAGCTTAGTAGGCTGCTGTTTGATGAGTCTGTTAAGAGGGGATGGGGTGAGTGGAGCCTGGGAGGGCCAGGGCAGAGCTCCCTAAGAGAGCATCCAGCAGTAAAGAGAAGTGACTGAGGACTGTGGCTGGGTGGGTGTGGGGTCTCTCTGACTGCCTGGTATAGTGGCTTAGCTGTAATAGCAAAATTGGGGATCCAATATCTGAAGGACCCCACCAGACCCAAAAACAAAGGAATCTGTTCTGCTGTGGTGGGGGCTGCAAGTCCCTCAAGGCTTGGACTCAGTCAGAGGTGAGGGTCTTGGACCCTGGGCTGAGTCCAACACCCAAGTACACAACAGCTGGAGAGCAAGTTGAGGAGAAGGAAAGACTGGTAAGCCAGGGAACCAAGATAGTTCAGGAGTGAAGCAGTGCTTTGTTGGGAAGGAGACAGAGTAGGGATACAAAGTAAAATGTCATCTACGTTATAAAGGAGTGTGTTGGCATCAAGGTGTACGAGGAAAGGTCCCAAGACAAAGCTTGTCCAAAAATGTGAGGACTGTCTAGAAGCCCTGAGGGACCTGTCCATGTGAACTATCTCAAAGTCCATCATGTATCAGGGTCCTCCCAAGTGAAGGCAAAAACAAAATACAAGTCAAAGTGTGGGGGACAGTAAAAGTATCCTTTAGGTCCAGGATGGTACGGTGGGAAGTTGTAGGAGGAATGTTAGAAAGAAGCTTGGTACCCACGGGGTGGAGTGGGATTAAGGAGGTAGAGGTTCTATACTAAGCAGTAAGCACCAGAGGGCTTAGGCACCAGGAGAATGGAACTGTTGCAAGGTGAATCTGTAGGATTAGGAGTCCCCGAGGCAGGTAACGATAGGCTTGAGATTGTTACAGCAGTGGGTTTCAGAGATGGGAAACAGGTCTGGAGGGGAAGGAAGAGGGGTCCTTAAAGTGGATGAGGACCAGCTGGTGGTGGATAGCAATTTCCAGTGTGGAGATAGTCCACACTTGGGGGGNGGGGGTGGGGGTGGGGGGGCAGATTCTGTAGGATATGGCCAGAGAAGTCTAGGGTAGGGATCTGTGAGGCAACTAGAGAAAGAAGATGAGAGTCAGGGGAGGTTATGGAGGTCCGGGAGCAGGTGGCTCTAAAGTGGCTGAGGATACCACAGCCAAACAAAGGAACTGGGCAGACCAGCATGACCAGAACAGAGCTTGAAAAGAATTGTCCTTCAAGAATGCAGGAGAGCGGCAGGGTCTTGGGTGGAAAGGAGGAAGTTCCGTCCACCCCCGTGACAGAAATTGGTGATGAGGCGGTGGGACGGAGCATGAAGAGAATGTAGCCCCTGTGTCCATCAGGAGTGAAATGGACTTACCTGCTACCTGCAGCATTACCTTGGGCTTGGCAAGGGTGATGATGGAAGTCCCAAAGTCTGAGAGCCATCAGTTCTCCGTCAGGCCAAGAAGCTCAAAGGCTGGAAGGGTCTGCGGTGCCTGCGCTAGTGAGGCTGAGCCTCCGGGGCTGGGCACAGAAGACGAACCTGTATGGGGCATTCTGGCTTCCAGTGGAGGTGGAGGTTGTGGTGGTGAGGAAGAAGGGGGCAGTGAGAAAAGAGACAGAGGAAGAAGGAGGTGGGTAAAGGAGAAGAGGCTGGCCCTTGGCCTATATCAGAGGGGGAAGGAGTCGGCACAGGGCGGGGGAGGAAAGACTGGGTAAAGGGAAGAGGACTGACCACTAGGTGAAGCACTGCAGTGGTGTAGCAGAAGGAGCAGGTGGAAATGGGAAAGGGGGGAGCCAGTGACTCAGGCAGCTCAGTCATGGCAGATGACTCAGGGTCCAAGTCTCCCCCAATAAAAGGCCATTTCGGGGTGCTGTAACCATGGACAACCAGACTTGGGCTGCTGGGCATTGACTACAGAAGGACGGGCAGGAGTGCAGTTCTCAAAAAACCTGGACTTAAGGGAGCTCAGGCCACTTGCCTGTAAACCAGCAGAAAAGCCGAAAGTCATGGAGAATGTTAAAGTCTAGAGTGCCTCCTGGTGGCCATTTATATCGGTTACCTAGAGTGTTCTGAGGCCAGGCCACAGAGCAAAGGAGAAGCAGGCATTTGGGACACAAGTTCGAAGACAAACTCGATTTGGATACATTTTGCAGCAGATAGCCCAAGAGCGTCTGGGGATCGATTTTAGACCTGGCCGTGTTTATCTTCCCAGCCTTTTCCAGAACCTGGGGTCAAAAGGTTCTAGGGGTTAGCCTCAGATCAGATGTCTCTGTTTCAAAAGAAACTACCCAGAAGAAAGACCTAGCTTTTGTTCTGGAATGGGCTGCCCTGGTGGGGCTGTAACATGGCAGAGAGCCCATGCCAATGTCCTGGACCCAGAGAATTAGGCAGCAGCTGGGAACGGGTTACTCACCCAGTCCAAAATCGATCCAACGATAAGGGGAGAGTAGTAGTTCCCACGTGGCCAGAAAGGACTCAGGCCACCAGGCTAGGGGCTCAACTCCTCCAGGGTTCTCAGCACCATGGTGATATAGGTTTTCTCCTCTGAAGAAATAAGCCAATTCAGCTGAACTAGAAGTAAAACAGGCAGGTTTATTGGGGAATGGGCTGAAGGGGGTGAGACTGGAAAAATCCGCAGGCAGACTATAGCATGGAAGTTTTTTTTGAGGGGGTTGCATTTTGAAAAAAATATTCTTTTATTTATTTATATTTCAAACGTTGTCCCCATTTCTTGTCCCCCCTCCACAAGCCCCCCCCCCCACTCCATCCCCTTACCCTTCACCTCTAAGAGTGTGTTTCCCCAACTCCCACCTCACCGGTGCCTCTAGCGTCCCACTTCTCTGGGTCATCAAGCCTCTCCACAGGACCAAGCACATCCCCTCCCACTGAGGTCAGACAAGGCAGTCCTCTGCTACATATGTAGTGGGAGCCACAGACCAGCCCATGTACGCTCTTTGGCTGGTGGCTTAGTCCTTGGGAGCTTTGAGGGGTCCAATTAGTTGATAACCATTGTTCTTCCTATGGGGTTGCAATCCCCTTCAGCTCCTCCAGTCCTTCCCCTAACTTCCATTGGGTTCCCTGAGCTCAGTTCAATGGCTGGCTTTGAGTATCTGCATCTGTGTCAGTCAGGTGCTGGCAGAGCCTCTCAGAGGACAGCCATGCCAGGCTTCTGTCTGCAAGCACATCTTGGCATCAGCAATAGTGCTGGGGGTTGGTATCTATGCCTGGGATGGATTCCAAGGTGGGGTGGTCTCTGTATGGCCTTTCCTTCAATCTCTGCTCCATTTTTTTGTCCCTGCATTTTCTTTAGACAGGAGTGATTCTGGGTTAAAAAATTTAAGATGGGCAGGTGGCCCCATCCCTCAACTGGGGGCCATGTCTACCTGCCGGAGGTGGTCTCTTCAGGTTCTATCTCCTCTCTGTTGGGTATTTCGGCTAAGGTTAGGTCCTGGGAGCCTCCCACATCCCTGGTGTCTGGCACTTTCTAGAGGTTCTCCCCATCCCCCACCTCACACTGCCGCCTATTTCTAGTCATTCTCCTGGCCTCTGGGCTTCTCTCCTGCCTCCCCTCATACCTGAGCCTGCCTCCCTTTATTTCCCTCACCTTCCCCTCTCTCACCCAGGTCCCTCCCTCCCTCTGCCTCCCATGATCATTTTTGTTCCCCCTTCTAAGTGGGATTGAAGCATCCCACACTTGGATCTTCCTTCTTGTTCAGCTTCATATGGTCTGTGAATTGTATCATGGATATTCTGAGCTTTCGGGTTAATATCCACTTATCAGTAAGTGCATACCATGTGTATTCTTTCAGGAGGGTTGCCTCATTCAGGATGATATTTTCTGGTTCTATCCATTTGCCTGCAAAATTCATGATGCCCTCATTTTTAATAGCTGAGTAGTATTCCATTGTGTATATGAACCACATTTTCTGTATCCATTCTTCCACTGAGGGACATGTGGGTTGCTTCTAGCTTCTGGCTATTATAAATAAGGCTGCTATGAACATAATGGAGCATGTGTCCTTGTGATATGGTGCAACATCTTTTGGGTCTATGCCCAGGAGTGGTGCAGCTGGGTCTTCAGGTAGAACTATTTCCAATTTTCCGAGGAACCACCAGAATGACTTCCAAAGGGGTTGTACCAGCTTGCAATCCCACCAGCAGTGGAGGAATGTTCCTCTTTCTCCACATTCTTGCCAGCATGTGCTGTCACCTGAATTTTTGATCTTAGCCATTGTAATTGGCATAAGGTGAAATCTCAGGGTTGTTTTGATTTGCATTTCCCTGATGACTAAGGATGTTGAAGTGCCTCTCAGGCATTGGAGATTGGTGAAGGAATAGGATGTGTCTGCCGAATTCTGGGCTTGTGAGGGGGGCAGCTGAGGGGAGTTGGGTGGCTGGTGACTTCAGGTGAGAAGGGGTTTGGGACAGCTGTCAGGAACGTAGGACTGGACTTTTTGGTGCCTTTTCTGTTTGAGAGGTTTTCTGAGTGGGCGGGATTGGAGAGAGAAAGGAATGGAATTTGCTGGTGGCAAATTCCATGTGGGGGAGGGGGCAATCCCAGGACTCCAAGGGAACAACTTCCACCCCTTAGAAGGACAGGAGGTTGGCTGAAGGCTCGGGGTGGGGGGAGTGGGTGGGTGATGCTACAGCAGGCATTTAAAGATTCACAGAGCAAAGAAGACCTTGGGTTGCTGTAAAGAAACATTCTGCCCAGTAGGAAGTTAACATTATAGCTTCTTCATCAGTCTACTGGAGCTTGAAGTTTAGGTGATAAACTGGGTTACAGTGCCAAAGGACAAGACCTGGACAGAAGTACTCAAGATATCCTGGTAGTGGTATTGTGGCCCAGTTCCAATGTGTAGATGTCTCATGGATAGTTGTTGATTGTGTCCAATGTTCGTCAAGAATTGCATCACTATCTAGACAGTCTCCATCGTAAAGATGGCGTTCACTCCAGCTCTGTAGGATTTGCCAGGTGCTTATCTTTGGTGACTCCACTCTTATTACAGATCATGAGTCCTAGGCTTCCCATCTTGGAGGTCTTGTTTCCATAAGTCTGTAATATGAACCAGGTAACGGTTTTGAACAGAATTCTCCAGTGACTCTTATTAGACAAGTTGAGAAAGGCATTTGTTCCCCAAATTGCAGAGTACATAAAATATTTTTTTTTTTCTTCAAGACAGGGTTTCTCTGTACAGCTCTGGCTGTTTTGGAACTCACTTTGTAAACCAGGCTAGCCTTGAACTCAGAAATCCTCCTGCCTCTGCCTCCCAAGTGCTGGGATTAAAGGCGTGAGCCACCACGCCCGGCTAGCACTTAAAAATCTTAACATGCTAGTCCTAAGGCCCCACCTGCAGAGCTTCGGACAATGGCTCTCCTAGGACCTATGAATCCTTTTAGCCAGCAAGTCTTACACCACTGGTGTGTTTTATATATAAGCAAATATATAGAAAGAAAGAAGAGAAGAAAAAAGAAAAAGACAAAGACAAAGACAAAGAGAAAGAGAAAAAGAAAAAGAAAAAGAAAAAGAAAAAGAAAAAGAAAAAGAAAGAGGGGAGCCAAGGATATGTTTTGTAGAACTTCAGCATGGTGAGGTGGGAGGGTGCTGTGGCCCACCCATGCTGAGGCATCCCTTCCCCTGAGGTAATAATGACAGGTATAGTGTAGAATAGACTTTATTTTGGGCATGGGAAAGGGAGTTGAGAAGGGAGTAGAGGGACAGCCAAGAACACGTGGAGAAAGGGGGGAGGGAAAAGGAGAGAGGGAGAAAGGGCTCAGGGACAAAAGAGAGAGTAAGCAAGGAGGGAGCAAACAGCCCCTTTTATAGTAGACCGGGTTTAACTGGCTGCTGCCACGTAACTGCTGGGCGGAGCCTAGAAGGAATGTTACCAACGTGTCCAGGTCCTTTCATCAGATGCTCCCCAGCATGTGGTGCTACAAAACTCTCACCTAAAAATCAAGTTATCTGCACACGATCAGAAAGTACAACCATTTTCAATCACCCCAGATGATGGATCTGGGACCAAATCACTCTTCCTATGGATGAATTCTCCCCGGTGTTTGAGGATAGCTTTGACCTTGAGTAAGGAGGCTCAGCATCTAGAATAATTATACTCAGTCTTGGCACAGAGATGGAGGGATTGCAGATGGGACCAGAGGAAACGACTGTCAGTTCAGACTTCCGCCTTTTTAGACTGCTAATGTAGAATTGGTTCGAGAATAAGGAACACATTTTTGATGATGTGTTTTAACTTAGCAGTGACAGGTTAAAATTTTAACCACATTTCAGTCTGTTTTTAAACACTTCAAATCAAAGTGAGGGATCAAGAGGCCACTGAAGCTATTAAAGGACATTAGTGATGGCCCTAGTGCACAAGTGAATACTGGTACACAAGAGACTTCTGGTTTGGGGTTTTAAAACAAATTTAATCAGCAAATGTGGATCAGATATCTGGTTAATTAGCAGAGTTGAGTTATAGTCAAATAATTTAGTCATAAAGCCTATAGCTTTTTCTTCCTGGGAAAGTCACATGTTTAAAACCAGAATTCCATAGTGAGTCCTATGGGCTCACCATTGGACTTTAATAGTTATTAGCTGGCAGCCTCCTTGTTTATACCACATCTCCCCAGCTCCTCTGGATCTTACTGAGATCTATTATTGTAAAATCCCCTTTGGTGTTTTGAATGAGAATGGCCCCTATACCCTCATATGCTTGAATTCTTGGTCCCCAGTTAATGGAACTGTTTGGGAAAGATTAGGAGGAGTGACCTTGTTGGAGAAGGTATGTCACTGAGGGTGGGCTTTGAGGTTCCCACAGCAGGTCCAGTCTCAGTCTCTTCCTCTTCTCCCCCGCCTCGCCTGTCCCATGCCCCCCCCTTATTACCTGTGCATCATTGTGTAAAGCTCTTAGCTTTTTCTCCAGTGCCACACCTGTCTGCTTCCAAATATGGACTGAAACCATAAGTAAGCTCCCAGCTGAGTGCTTTTTATACGTCAGGGTGTGCAAGAGTGCCTGTCTTTGTGTGTGTGGAAGCCAGAGGTTGATGTTAGGGGTCTTTTAAAAAAATTTATTTAAGTTTCATTGCATTATGATTAGAAAAGACACATAATTTCAACTTATCTGAATTTGTTAACATTTAAAAACATATTTTGAGTAAATAGACTTACATCACATTCTTCTTTCCCTTTTGTACTCCAACTCCTCCCAGAGAGCCCCTCCTTCAAAGCCTGCAATACCTTTTGGTTTTTATCATATTCTTTAAAATTTATAAATATTGTAACAATAAAAATGAGTATTATAAAAGTTGTTTGATATAAAACAACAATCAATTGAACAGTCTTATGTAGATGTTTTTCTATAGTAATACTGAAAATATATATGTTTTTCTCAATATAAATTTAAAATAACTCCAATTATATTAACTATGATATTTTAAAATAATATATCACTATTAGTTTTTTAATGAGCATAAATAGACAAAGTCTTGTTGTTTGTTTCGTTTTTAGTAGACCTTAAAATCTTGGCTCTTACTGTGGTACAAAGACAAAATAAGAAAAGTTTTTTGACATTGGAGTTCATTGTAATAAGGCTGGATTTGAATATCCCTCACATCACCAAAGGATTTTACCTCCATAGTAGATAAACTAAGAGTTGACAGTTCTGCTGTGCCAAGGAATGAATTGTAGGCATGATTTTTGGATGCAGATTTCCTGCTATGGTCAAAGCTATTTGACTTGAGTGATTGTTGTCATTCTCAGCCCGCAGGGAACAGGTTACATTCATTTAAGAAATGGTGTGTGAATTAAGATGGTCTACCCATGAAGTCATTTATCAACTGTTTCAATGAACAATGGTTCTGCTTGGAGGGTGGCACAGACATTAGGTGAGGGTAAGGTCTGGTTCATTGGCTGTGATGATTTTGAAAAGCATTCATCTCAGAATAATAGTAACTTATAAAGTCCTCTTCTTCAAAATTGATAACAATAATTATAAATATCAAGCAAAGCCTTCAGTCTCACTCTTTGCTGTTCTCTTACAAGCCACCTCCCAAATTGATTGTCTACATTTCTTTTGGCTGCATAAATCATTTTGAAATATGTAAGCTGTTCTGAAAACCATAGTATAGTGTAAAAACATCAAATAAACAATCCTACTA